>NC_084593.1:893695-958695 GCF_033807715.1 Cololabis saira
GCTGGAACAGCTGCTTCCAGTGGCCCTTCAGAGTAAAACAAGCTGGAACAGCTGCTTCCGGTGGCGTTTCACAATAAAACAAGCTGGAACAGCTGCTTCCGGTGGCGTTTCAGAGTAAAACAAGCTGGAACAGCTGCTTCCGGTGGCCCTTCAGAGTAAAACAAGCTGGAACAGCTGCTTCCGGTGGCGTTTCACAATAAAACAAGCTGGAACAGCTGCTTCCGGGGACCCTTCAGAGTAAAACCTGAGGGAACAGCTGCTTCCGGTGGCGTTTCACAATAAAACAAGCTGGAACAGCTGCTTCCGGTGGCCCTTCACAGTAAAACCTGAAGGAACAGCTGCTTCCGGTGGCCCTTCAGAGTAAAACCTGAGAGGAACAGCTGCTTCCGGGAGACCTTCAGAGTAAAACCTGAGAGGAACAGCTGCTTCCGGGAGACCTTCAGAGTAAAACCTGAGAGAAACAGCTGCTTCCGGGGGCCCTTCACAATAAAACAAGCTGGAACAGCTGCTTCCGGTGGCCCTTCAGAGTAAAACAAGCTGGAACAGCTGCTTCCGGTGGCCAATCAGAGTAAAACAAGCTGGAACAGCTGCTTCCGGTGGCCCTTCAGAGTAAAACCTGAGGGAACAGCTGCTTCCGGTGGCGTTTCACAATAAAACAAGCTGGAACAGCTGCTTCCGGTGGCCCTTCAGAGTAAAACCTGAGGGAACAGCTGCTTCCGGTGGCGTTTCACAATAAAACAAGCTGGAACAGCTGCTTCCGGTGGCCCTTCAGAGTAAAACCTGAGGGAACAGCTGCTTCCGGTGGCCCTTCAGAGTAAAACAAGCTGGAACAGCTGCTTCCGGTGGCCCTTCAGAGTAAAACCTGAGAGGAACAGCTGCTTCCGGGGGGGCCTTCACAATAAAATCTGCTTCCGGGAGCTCCTTCACAATAAAACCTGCTTCCAATTTCAAATTCAATTTATTTTATTTGGTAAGGGACAATGTACATCAATCAGCATTTTTTTTTTAAAGGAAAACATTTTTTAGATGCCCCCAGATTGCAGCCACAGGCTGATTTACATCGGTCCCCCTGCCAGATGTAATCAGCAAAAATCATACAAACAACAATAAGAACAATCACAAAAAAAGAAAACAATATAGCACACATAACATAATAATAATAATAATAATAATAATAATAATAATAATAATATATATATATATATATATATATATATATATATATATATATATATATATATATATATATATATATATATATATATATATATATATATATATATATATATATATATATATATATATATATATATATATATATATATATATATATATATATATATATATATAACATAACATGGCATATGCATTCACAATAAAAGTTAATGAGGATAAAAACCGTTCTGGGGAAATGGATGGTTTGAGAACTAAAGTGCTGTAGTGCTATTACCTGCTGTGGTACATGATAAATAATAATAAATAGTTAAATATTAAAGTGCTCCCAGTACATGATTATGGTACATGCAAAATAAAATAAGTGAAAGTAAGAAAAAAAATAAATAAAAAAGGAGGGGGGGGTCTGTACGGGGCGTGTAGATGAAGTTTGAGATGCAGCGATGCAGAGTCCGGTGCTTATTATTGTTATAATTGTGACTAGTTGTGGTTGTTATATTGTGAGATAATTAATTGATAAGCAGTGGAGGAGGAACCAGACAGCCATAACTACAAAGTGCTGATAGATAGAAATTAATCATATAAATTCCGGGAGATCCTTCACAATAAAACCTGCTTCTGGGAGACCTTCACAATAAAACCTGTTTCTGGGAGACCTTCACAATAAAACCTGCTTTCCAGGAGCTCCTTCACAATAAAACCTGCTTCCGGGAGATCCTTCACAATAAAACCTGCTTCTGGGAGATCCTTCACAATAAAACCTGCTTTCCAGGAGATCCTTCACAATAAAACCTGCTTTCCAGGAGCTCCTTCACAATAAAACCTGCTTTCCAGGAGATCCTTCACAATAAAACCTGCTTTCCAGGAGCTCCTTCACAATAAAACCTGCTTTCCAGGAGCTCCTTCACAATAAAACGTGTTTCCAGGAGATCCTTCACAATAAAACCTGAGGGAAAAACTGCTGCTTCTGATCCTGATCCAGATCCAGACCTGATCCGGGGTCAGTAGTAACAGACTCTCTGAACCTAACCTGGTCAGTTACCGTAGTAACAGACTCTCTGAATCTAACCTGGTCAGTTACCGTAGTAACAGACTCTCTGAACCTGGTCAGTTACCGTAGTAACAGACTCTCTGAACCTAACCTGGTCAGTTACCGTAGTAACAGACTCTCTGAATCTAACCTGGTCAGTTACCGTAGTAACAGACTCTCTGAACCTAACCTGGTCAGTTACCGTAGTAACAGACTCTCTGAACCTAACCTGGTCAGTTACCGTAGTAACAGACTCTCTGAACCTAACCTGGTCAGTTACCGTAGTAACAGACTCTCTGAACCTAACCTGGTCAGTTACCGTAGTAACAGACTCTCTGAACCTAACCTGGTCAGTTACCGTAGTAACAGACTCTCTGAACCTAACCTGGTCAGTTACCGTAGTAACAGACTCTCTGAACCTAACCTGGTCAGTTACCGTAGTAACAGACTCTCTGAACCTAACCTGGTCAGTTACCGTAGTAACAGACTCTCTGAACCTGGTCAGTTACCGTAGTAACAGACTCTCTGACCTGGTCAGTTACCGTAGTAACAGACTCTGAACCTGGTCAGTTACCGTAGTAACAGACTCTGAACCTGGTCAGTTACCGTAGTAACAGACTCTGAACCTAACCTGGTCAGTTACCGTAGTAACAGACTCTGAACCTGGTCAGTTACCGTAGTAACAGACTCTCTGAACCTAACCTGGTCAGTTACCGTAGTAACAGACTCTCTGAACCTAACCTGGTCAGTTACCGTAGTAACAGACTCTCTGAACCTAACCTGGTCAGTTACCGTAGTAACAGACTCTCTGAACCTAACCTGGTCGGGACCAGGTTTATACGAATGAACCTGGAGTTTCTCTGCGTCTCCGCCTCTTCCAGAGACACACGCACATTTGATTTCCTCATTCATTCAGTCAGCAGGCGAGTTTTGGCGAAGTTCTGCCGTCTGTCATTAAAAACAGAGTCAGTATAAATATTAGAAGTCCATTGTCACGAACACGGCATGTCCTTTTGATGAAGACACAATTGATGAAGGTGCAGAATTAATGCGCAGAGAATTAAATATTAGTCGGGAGATGGTTATCAGACCACGTAATACATGAACATTACAGTACATAGTCTCATTACAGGCAAAGCAATCTATGTTAATCCTTTATTTGTTATAATTTTGATGATTGAATAGTTTATTGATTTCATAATATATTATAATCTTTTGAGATTTTTTATTTGGGGTTTTCATAAACTGTAAGCCATAGGCTAATCATCAAAATTATAACAAATAAAGGCTTGAAATATCTCACTTTGCATGTAGTGGGAAATAATATTTGTTTCACCTTAAGTTGACTTTACTACGAATGAAGTTTTGCAATGTATTCCAATTTTCCGACCTCCACCTGTATATTATTACACAAATAAATAAGAGCATAATATGTGTCTGTATTGGTTCAATACGGAACGCAACTTTTAATTCCCAATTACGTAACAATTCCGTATTTAAAGGGACGGGTGGCAAGCCTACATAAACCTGTCTAAGCCATCAAGGGGTTCCACAGGATTGCAGGTGAATGATGTGGAGATCTGTTAAATTAATTTTATATTATATTCTGTGCTGCGGTGTTACTCTTTTTTCGAAAAACATGTTCAAATTTGCCGTATGCGCGCATTAAAATCTCTAATTCCATTCGGGTGAAAAAGCAGACCTCCTCTTTCCCGTTGCCATGGTGACTCGTCGGATCGGGGCTCCATTAATGCTGGGTTTTTGTAGTTGTGGTGCACGCGCTTAACTCCAGGTGAAACTACTTAGAGTTGAGTAAATTAACTCAAATACCTCCACTGTTCTGGAACCCAAAACTCAGAGTTCCCGATCTCAGAGTAGATCAACTAAGAGTTCAGGATTAGACTCAGAGTTTGTTGAACCTGCTTTGGTTGTATTTACCTCAAAACTGACTGCAGGGGGCGCTGCTGCGCACACACACACACACACACACACACACACACACACACACACACACACACACACACACACACACACACACACACACACACACTCACACACTCCTCCTGGTACGAGGCGTCAACAATGAGACAAAAGCTCTTCTGTTTCTGCAGCAACAACCAGACCAGAATCCTTCAGTCTGACTGCAGAACCAGGACTCTGCTGGACCTGCTGGACCTGCTGGACCTGCTGGACCTGCTGGACCCCCAGGACTCTCCGGGACCCCCATCCAGGACTCTCCAGGACCTCCAGGACCGGGACCTGCAGGACCAACATGGACCCCAAGCGTTTGTCTTCAGGCTCCCAGCAGCAGGTCCGACTCCGGATAAAGGTAAAAGTTCTGCTGATACTTTTATTTTATTTTCATTTATTTTTATTTTTATTTATTTGATTTTACTTATTTCTATATTATTGTATTTTATTGTATTTAATTTAATTTAATTTAATTTAATTTAATTTAATTTAATTTAATTTAATTTTATTTTATTTTATTTTATTTTATTTTATTCTTTTATTTACTTTTATTCCACCAGCAAATAGTTGCACCTACTAGTACCTACTAGCACCTACTAGCACCTACTAGCACCTACTAGCACCTACTAGTACCTACTAGCACCTACTAGCTCCTACTAGCTCCTACTAGCGCCTACTAGCACCTACTAGCACCTACTAGCACCTACTAGTACCTACTAGCACCTACTAGCTCCTACTAGCTCCTACTAGCACCTACTAGCACCTACTAGTACCTACTAGCACCTACTAGCTCCTACTAGCACCTACTAGTACCTACTAGCACCTACTAGCTCCTACTAGCTCCTACTAGCCCCTACTAGCACCTACTAGCTCCTACTAGCAACTACTAGTACCTACTAGCACCTACTAGCTCCTACTAGCTCCTACTAGCACCTACTAGCACCTACTAGCACCTACTAACACCTACTAGCACTTACTAGCACCTACTAGCACCTACTAACACCTACTAACACCTACTAGCACCTACTAGCACCTACTACCACCTACAAGCTCCTACTAGCACCTACTAGCACCTACTAGCACCTACTAACACCTACTAGCACTTACTAGCACCTACTAGCACCTACTAACACCTACTAACACCTACTAGCACCTACTAACACCTACTAACACCTACTAGCACCTACTAGCACCAACTAGCACCTACTAGCACCCACTAGCACCTACTATTACCCATTAGCGATGCCTCTCGGTGTGGACGGCCACCCATAGGTAGTGTTTTCCTCACCTGGATCGTTAGTGCTAAGCCATGTCACCAGTCCACTTACTGTGTGTGTGTGTGTGTGTGTGTGTGTGTGTGTGTGTGTGTGTGTGTGTGTGTGTGTGTGTGTGTGTGTGTGTGTGTGTGTGTGTGTGTGTGTGTGTGTGTGTGTGTGTGTGTGTGTGTGTGTGTGTGTGTACGCGTGGGGGGTGGGATGTTTTAAATTGTGTTTTTGATTGTTATTTTATTCTGCATGTAAAGCACGTTAATTGTTGGTTAACTGTTGGTTAACTGATGGTTAACTGTCAGTTAAACGCTGGTTAAAGGCTGGTTAAATGCTGGTTAACTGTCAGTTAAACGCTGGTTAAAGGCTGGTTAAATGTTGGTTAACTGATGGTTAAACGCTGGTTAACTGTTGGTTAAACGCTGGTTAACTGTTGGTTAAATGCTGGTTAACTGTCAGTTAAACGCTGGTTAACTGACGGTTAAACGCTGGTTAACTGACGGTTAAACGCTGGTTAACTGTTGGTTAAATGCTGGTTAACTGTCAGTTAAACGCTGGTTAAATGCTGGTTAACTGTCAGTTAAACGCTGGTTAAATGTTGGTTAACTGTCGGTTAAACGCTGGTTAAATGATGGTTAAACGCTGGTTAACTGTCAGTTAAACGCTGGTTAACTGTCAGTTAAACGCTGGTTAAATGTTGGTTAACTGTCGGTTAAACGCTGGTTAAATGCTGGTTAACTGTCAGTTAAATGCTGGTTAACTGTCAGTTAAACGCTGGTTAACTGTTGGTTAAATGCTGGTTAAATGCTGGTTAACTGTCGGTTAAACGCTGGTTAACTGTTGGTTAAATGCTGGTTAAATGCTGGTTAACTGTCGGTTAAACGCTGGTTAACTGTCAGTTAAACACTGGTTAACTGACGGTTAAACGCTGGTTAAAGGCTGGTTAACTGTCAGTTAAATGCTGGTTAACTGTCAGTTAAATGCTGGTTAACTGTTGGTTAAATGCTGGTTAAAGGCTGGTTAACTGTCAGTTAAACGCTGGTTAAAGGCTGGTTAAATGTTGGTTAACTGATGGTTAAACGCTGGTTAACTGTTGGTTAAATGCTGGTTAACTGTCAGTTAAACGCTGGTTAACTGTTGGTTAAATGCTGGTTAAATGCTGGTTAACTGTCAGTTAAACGCTGGTTAACTGTTGGTTAAATGCTGGTTAAATGCTGGTTAACTGTCAGTTAAACGCTGGTTAACTGTTGGTTAAATGCTGGTTAACTGTCAGTTAAACGCTGGTTAAATGTTGGTTAAATTCTGGTTAAAGGCTGGTTAACTGTCGGTTAAACGCTGGTTAAATGTTGGTTAACTGTCGGTTAAACGCTGGTTAACTGATGGTTAAACGCTGGTTAACTGTTGGTTAAATGCTGGTTAACTGTCGGTTAAACGCTGGTTAACTGACGGTTAAACGCTGGTTAACTGTCGGTTAAACGCTGGTTAACTGGCGGTTAAACGCTGGTTAACTGTCGGTTAAACGCTGGTTAAATGCTGGTTAACTGTCGGTTAAACGCTGGTTAAACGCTGGTTAACTGTCGGTTAAATGCTGGTTAACTGATGGTTAAACGCTGGTTAACTGTTGGTTAAATTCTGGTTAAAGGCTGGTTAACTGTCGGTTAAACGCTGGTTAAATGTTGGTTAACTGTCGGTTAAACGCTGGTTAACTGATGGTTAAACGCTGGTTAACTGTTGGTTAAATGCTGGTTAACTGTCGGTTAAACGCTGGTTAACTGACGGTTAAACGCTGGTTAACTGTCGGTTAAACGCTGGTTAACTGGCGGTTAAACGCTGGTTAACTGTCGGTTAAACGCTGGTTAAATGCTGGTTAACTGTCGGTTAAACGCTGGTTAAACGCTGGTTAACTGTCGGTTAAATGCTGGTTAACTGTCGGTTAAACGCTGGTTAACTGACGGTTAAACGCTGGTTAACTGTCGGTTAAACGCTGGTTAACTGTCAGTTAAACGCTGGTTAACTGTTGGTTAAACGCTGGTTAACTGTCAGTTAAACACTGGTTAACTGACGGTTAAACGCTGGTTAACTGTCGGTTAAACGCTGGTTAAACGCTGGTTAACTGACGGTTAAACGCTGGTTAACTGTCGGTTAAACGCTGGTTAACTGTCAGTTAAACGCTGGTTAACTGTTGGTTAAACGCTGGTTAACTGTCGGTTAAACGCTGGTTAACTGTCAGTTAAACGCTGGTTAACTGTTGGTTAAACGCTGGTTAACTGTCGGTTAAACGCTGGTTAACTGTCAGTTAAACGCTGGTTAACTGTCAGTTAAACGCTGGTTAACTGTCAGTTAAACGCTGGTTAAATGTTGGTTAACTGTCGGTTAAACGCTGGTTAACTTTCAGTTAAACGCTGGTTAACTGTTGGTTAAACGCTGGTTAACTGTCAGTTAAACTCTGGTTAAACGCTGGTTAACTGTTGGTTAAATGCTGGTTAACTGTCGGTTAAACGCTGGTTAACTGACGGTTAAACGCTGGTTAACTGTCGGTTAAACGCTGGTTAAATGCTGGTTAACTGTTGGTTAAACGCTGGTTAACTGACGGTTAAACGCTGGTTAACTGTCGGTTAAACGCTGGTTAAATGCTGGTTAACTGTCGGTTAAACGCTGATTAACTGTCGGTTAAACGCTGGTTAACTGTCGGTTAAACGCTGGTTAACTGACGGTTAAACGCTGGTTAAATGCTGGTTAACTGTTGGTTAAACGCTGGTTAACTGACGGTTAAACGCTGGTTAAATGCTGGTTAACTGTTGGTTAAATGCTGGTTAACTGTCGGTTAAACGCTGGTTAACTGTCGGTTAAACGCTGGTTAACTGTCGGTTAAACGCTGGTTAACTGTCGGTTAAACGCTGGTTAACTGCTGGTTAACTGTTGGTTAAATGCTGGTTAACTGTCGGTTAAATGCTGGTTAACTGTCGGTTAAACGCTGGTTAAACGCTGGTTAATTGTCAGTTAAACGCTGGTTAAATGCTGGTTAACTGTCGGTTAAACGCTGGTTAAACGCTGGTTAAACGCTGGTTAAACGCTCGTTAAACGCTCGTTAAACGCTGGTTAACTGACGGTTTAAACGCTGGTTAATTGTCAGTTAAACGCTGGTTAAACGCTGGTTAAACGCTGGTTAACTGTCGGTTAAATGCTGGTTAACTGTCGGTTAAACGCTGGTTAACTGTTGGTTAAATGCTGGTTAACTGTCGGTTAAACGCTGGTTAACTGTTGGTTAAATGCTGGTTAACTGTCGGTTAAATGCTGGTTAACTGTCGGTTAAACGCTGGTTAACTGTCGGTTAAACGCTGGTTAACTGTCGGTTAAATGCTGGTTAACTGTCGGTTAAAAGCTGGTTAACTGTCGGTTAAATGCTGGTTAACTGTCGGTTAAAAGCTGGTTAACTGTTGGTTAAATGCTGGTTAACTGTCGGTTAAACGCTGGTTAACTGTTGGTTAAATGCTGGTTAACTGTCGGTTAAATGCTGGTTAACTGTCGGTTAAATGCTGGTTAACTGTCGGTTAAAAGCTGGTTAACTATCGGTTAAATGCTGGTTAACTGTCAGTTAAACGCTGGTTAACTGTTGGTTAAATGCTGGTTAACTGTCGGTTAAACGCTGGTTAACTGTCGGTTAAACGCTGGTTAAATGCTGGTTAACTGTTGGTTAAACGCTGGTTAACTGTCGGTTAAATGCTGGTTAACTGTCGGTTAAACGCTGGTTAACTGTTGGTTAAATGCTGGTTAACTGTTGGTTAAACGCTGGTTAACTGTTGGTTAAACGCTGGTTAACTGTCGGTTAAACGCTGGTTAACTGTTGGTTAAACGCTGGTTAACTGTTGGTTAAACGCTGGTTAACTGTCGGTTAAATGCTGGTTAACTGTCGGTTAAACGCTGGTTAACTGTCGGTTAAATGCTGGTTAACTGTCGGTTAAATGCTGGTTAACTGTCGGTTAAATGCTGGTTAACTGTCGGTTAAAAGCTGGTTAACTGTCGGTTAAACGCTGGTTAACTGATGGTTAAATGCTGGTTAACTGTCGGTTAAATGCTGGTTAACTGTCGGTTAAAAGCTGGTTAACTGTCGGTTAAATGCTGGTTAACTGTCGGTTAAATGCTGGTTAACTGTCGGTTAAACGCTGGTTAACTGATGGTTAAATGCTGGTTAACTGTCGGTTAAATGCTGGTTAACTGTCGGTTAAAAGCTGGTTAACTGTCAGTTAAATGCTGGTTAACTGTCGGTTAAATGCTGGTTAACTGTCGGTTAAATGCTGGTTAACTGTCGGTTAAACGCTGGTTAACTGTCAGTTAAATGCTGGTTAACTGTCGGTTAAATGCTGGTTAACTGTCGGTTAAATGCTGGTTAACTGTCGGTTAAAAGCTGGTTAACTATCGGTTAAATGCTGGTTAACTGTCAGTTAAACGCTGGTTAACTGTTGGTTAAATGCTGGTTAACTGTCGGTTAAACGCTGGTTAACTGTCGGTTAAACGCTGGTTAAATGCTGGTTAACTGTCGGTTAAACGCTGGTTAACTGTTGGTTAAACGCTGGTTAACTGTCGGTTAAATGCTGGTTAACTGTCGGTTAAACGCTGGTTAACTGTTGGTTAAATGCTGGTTAACTGTTGGTTAAACGCTGGTTAACTGTTGGTTAAACGCTGGTTAACTGTCGGTTAAACGCTGGTTAACTGTTGGTTAAACGCTGGTTAACTGTTGGTTAAACGCTGGTTAACTGTCGGTTAAATGCTGGTTAACTGTCGGTTAAACGCTGGTTAACTGTCGGTTAAACGCTGGTAAACTGTCGGTTAAATGCTGGTTAACTGACGGTTAAACGCTGGTTTAACTGTTGGTTAAACGCTGGTTAACTGTTGGTTAAATGCTGGTTAACTGTCGGTTAAACGCTGGTTATCTGTCAGTTAAACGCTGGTTAAACGCTGGTTAACTGTCAGTTAAACGCTGGTTAACTGTTGGTTAAATGCTGGTTAACTGTCGGTTAAACGCTGGTTAACTGTCGGTTAAACGCTGGTTAACTGTCGGTTAAACGCTGGTTATCTGTCAGTTAAACGCTGGTTAACTGTTGGTTAAATGCTGGTTAACTGTCAGTTAAACGCTGGTTAACTGTCGGTTAAACGCTGGTTAACTGACGGTTAAACGCTGGTTATCTGTCAGTTAAACGCTGGTTAACTGTCGGTTAAATGCTGGTTAACTGTTGGTTAAATGCTGGTTAACTGTCGGTTAAACGCTGGTTAACTGTCAGTTAAACGCTGGTTAACTGTTGGTTAAATGCTGGTTAACTGTCGGTTAAACGCTGGTTAACTGTCGGTTAAACGCTGGTTAACTGTCGGTTAAACGCTGGTTATCTGTCAGTTAAACGCTGGTTATCTGTCAGTTAAACGCTGGTTAACTGTTGGTTAAATGCTGGTTAACTGTCAGTTAAACGCTGGTTAACTGTCGGTTAAACGCTGGTTAACTGACGGTTAAACGCTGGTTATCTGTCAGTTAAACGCTGGTTAACTGTCGGTTAAATGCTGGTTAACTGTTGGTTAAATGCTGGTTAACTGTCGGTTAAACGCTGGTTAACTGACGGTTAAACGCTGGTTAACTGTCGGTTAAAAGCTGGTTAACTGTCGGTTAAATGCTGGTTAACTGTTGGTTAAACGCTGGTTAACTGTCGGTTAAACGCTGGTTAAAAGCTGGTTAACTGTCGGTTAAATGCTGGTTAACTGTTGGTTAAACGCTGGTTAACTGTTGGTTAAATGCTGGTTCATGGGAGTTAGGGTAGAGGGTCAACAACAACATTTCAAAGTGAAAGTAAATGTGGGCGGAGCCTGAGTGGGGGGGTCTACAGTAGGGGGCGGAGCCTGAGTGGGGGGCGGAGCTTGAGTGGGGGGTCAACAGTAGGGGGCGGAGCCTGAGTGGGGGCGGAGCCTGAGTGGGGGGGGTCAACAGTAGGGGGCGGAGCTTGAGTGGGGGCGGAGCCTTAGTGGGGGGTCAACAGTAGGTCTGTTGTTCTGGGGCAGAGGCACGTGCACGTGAGTGACCAAGCATGTGCACGTGAGTGACCAAGCACGTGCACGTGAGCGTGGGGGACAGAGAGCTCTGTGTTGATGAACTGGAACAAAGATGGGGGTCAAAGGTCAGACGTGTCCCGGTGTCTGGACCAGTAAACACAATCTGTCCTTCTGTGGAGCCGGTTCTGGTTCCTCTGGACTGGACTGGGAGGATCCAGTACATTCTTGGTAGATTGTAAAGTATGACTCAACTCAACTCATTCTGAACATTCAGGGATTGATCTGGACTAGTTAGGGCCCGAGCACTGACGATCTGGACTAGTTAGGGCCCGAGCACTGACTATCTGGACTAGTTAGGGCCCGAGCACTGACAGGACGAAGGTTCTATTGTATCTGTAGGAATGTTTTCATTTTTTTTCCTAATTTTTCTTCCGACTAAACGAGGGCCTTTTTTCCCCCCTAAACATGGCCCAAAAGTCACAAATTTTTGCACGCAAGCCAGGCCTGGCAAAAAATTACGTATTCTAATAGTGTCAAAAAGGAGCGTGGCCTAACGGCTCAACAGCGCCCCCTAGAAAACTTTGTGCCTCAAGCCCCACAATACGGTTTGATGTAGATGCACGAAAATCAGTACACACCTGTATCATGTCACAACTTAAAGAAAAGTCTCTTGGAGCCATGGCCCAAACCCAACAGGAAGTCGGACATTTTGAATTAATCGTGTAATTTTGGGGCAATTTTTTTCCATTTTTACGTGTGGTACTTTAACAAACTCCTCCTAGCAGGATCGTCCGTTCCACATAAAACTCGCTCAGGAGGCACAAAAGACGTTAACCATGAAAAGTTATCAAAATCGTGAGTTTTGGTGAAATGGCGTGGCCGTGGCGCCACGTCAAACTTCAACGCTAAACAGAAAGTGATGGTCGATATTTGATAGTTCCTACTTTCTGCTATAACTTTTGAACGGGTTGTGATAAAGAGTCATGGTGGTTCATCGGACTTAGTGTTGAGTCCTTGACCTTTATTGGTGAAAATTGCACGCGCGAGGACCCGTTCATCCGTTCATCCGTTCATCGCTGCTGCTGCTTTAATTCTGGGTTGGACCAGTTCTGGACTTGTTGTGTAAAAAAACTAACAAAAACAATCAACAACAACTATCTTTTTCTTCTGAATTAAAGTAAAATAAATTAATCTTAAACTTTGGCTTTATAAATACGCCCCTTCTGTAAACGTGGATAAACACTGACATATACTTTATAAAGACACACAATTTATAAACAACACAAAATACGAGCGGCTCGTTGAGGAAATACAATATAAGAAAATAGAACATTTTAGGAGGAATCATGAATAAGAGACATATACACAAAAAATAAGGTAGACAAGTAAAATTAATAACAAAAAAAACACTAAGGCATTTTAAAGCAAATAGCATCGACATTTCAGAAAGAGACTTAAAATAAAAGATACTTTGATATATCGGCTAATCATTTTTTCGCAGTTATTTGAATTTTTTTATAGAGACAATTGGAAAGAGGCTTCATTTTTCTCCACTTACAACAGTGTATATGATATTTAGCCAGTAAGAGAATGACATTAACCAAGAAAGACACTCATTTATCAATTGTATCTATGTAAAAAATAATATTAGCGATTTCTAACATTGGAATATCATTCATTTTTCTTTAAAGATAGACAATTTCTAATTTCACGCCAAAAAGTTTGTGAGACAGGACACAATAGAAACATGTGATCAAGTGATTCTTCCGGTGTCGGTTCGTCTCGTACTGTGACTGAAACGCCGCTCTGAGTTGGTTTCTCTTTGCGGGAAACAGCGCCCCCCTCCCCCAGTCAGTGGCCGGAGCCGGTACTGCAGCTACCACGGATGCACCGTGGGAGGGGGGGGGTCCTTTATCTCTCTGCGGCACTAATTCACTTTTAATTAATCTCATGTCATAATTATGACTTACCGTGGGGATCTTTTTATTTTTAATTCATCTTACTCTTTTCTTTTACTGGCAGAAAAGGGCTTCCATACTTATCATATGAGTTCATTATTACTGATTTTTTGATATAGTTATTTTTGTTTCTCCAAATAAAATTAAAAAGCAATTTGTCAATATTGTTTGAAATATTTTTGTTTACATCAAGGGATAAAGCTACGGAAGCTAATGCTGCCACCCCAGAAAATAAAAGAATATCAGTATCACGTTATAACGTGAAAGGTTTATTGTTAGAACAATAAACATTTCACGTTATAACGTGATATTTTTCACGTTATTACAATATACAAACTTATCACGTGATAATTTATTGTTAGAACAATATACTATTTATCACATTATAACGTGAAACGTTTAGTTAGAACAATAAACATTTCACGTTATTAGAATAAACAAACTTATTATGTTATAACGTGAACATTTATCTCTCTGCGGCCGCTCACTAATTAACTTTTAATTAATCTCATAATTTAGACAAGTCATAATTATGACATTCTATCTCACAATTTCGACTTTATATCTCATAATTATGATTTTTTATCTCATAATTATGACTTTATATCTGAAAATTATGACTTTTTATTTCACAATTTCGACTTTTACTTTTTATTTTTATCTATCTCATAATTTACAATTACATACATATTTACATAATCAAACAATTTGTCAATATTGTTTGAAATCTTTTTGTTTATATATAAACATTATAAGGGATAATAAAGCAGGATAATAAAGCAGGATAATAGAGCAGGATAATAAAGCAGTGGGTTCGTCTCTAAAACTCTGAGTGGGTTTCTCTTTGCGGGAAACAGCGCCCCCGTTCCCCGGTCAGCGGCCGGAGCCGGTACTGCAGCTACCGCAGATCCACGGGGGGGGGTCCTTTATCTCTCTGCGGCCGCGCTCATCTCATTGCGCATGCGCAATGAGATGAATGGCCGTCTGCACCTGACGGCCCCACCAGGAAGTCGGCGGTGCAAATCCCTTTGATGTTGATCGCAGAGGAAGCTCCAGTTCCGATGATGCTTTAGCGGGTCGGGGCTCTGAGTGTGACCGAGGGGAGCGTCTGATTCCCGGACCCAGCTCCGCCAGGCTCCGCCTGCAGCTCCGCAGGTCCGCAGGTCCGCAGGTCCTGCGGCTGCTGCCATGGGATGCTGCGGGAGCGCGGAGGTAAGCGGTGTCGGCCCCGGCCCGGTTCGGCCCGGTTCGGTCTGGTTCGGTTCCGTTCAGCCCGGTTCTGCCCGGTTCCAGCCCGGTTCGGCCCGGTTCGGGGTCCGTGGGTGTGTGTTTTGTCCCGGAGCCTCAGAGGCCGCGCTGCCGGGATTATTACCCGTTAATCCCCTTATTATCTCCCGCAGAGGACGGACAGGTGACCGGGCCGGGCCGGACCGGACCGGGTTAAACTGGACCGGACCGGACCGGGTTAAACTGGACCGGACCGGGTTAAACTGGACCGGACCGGACCGGGCTGTTCGGGTTCGGGACTGGGGGGGGGGGTGTAGTCCGGTTCGGTTCGGCCCGGTCCAGCGGAACCGGCTGAGGCTGTGTGTGTTTGTGTTTGTGTATTTATCTATATGTTTGTGTTTTGTGTTTTGTGTGTGTGTGTGTGTGTGTGTGTGTGTGTGTGTGTGTGTGTGTGTACACATGTGTGTACTTGTGTGTACATGTATATACATGTGTGTACTTGTGTGTACTTGTGTGTACTTGTGTATACATGTATATACATGTGTATACTTGTGTATACATGTATATACATGTGTGTACTTGTGTGTACTTGTGTATACATGTGTGTACTTGTGTGTACATGTGTGTACTTTTGTATACTTGTGTATACATGTGTATACATGTGTGTACTTGTGTGTACATGTGTGTACTTGTGTGTACTTTTGTATACTTGTGTATACATGTATATACATGTGTGTACTTGTGTGTACATGTATATTCTTGTGTGTACATGTATATTCATGTGTGTACATGTATGTACTTGTGTGTACTTGTGTATACTTGTGTGTACTTGTGTATACATGTGTGTACACAAGTACACACATGTATACACAAGTACACACAAGTGTATACTTGTGTGTACTTGTGTATACTTGTGTATACATGTCTGTACTTGTGTGTACATGTGTGTACTTGTGTATACATGTGTATACATGTGTGTACTTGTGTGTACATGTATATTCATGTGTGTACATGTATGTACTTGTGTGTACTTGTGTATCCATATGTGTACTTGTGTGTACTTCCAGAGGACTAAGAGAGAGTGGAGACCCCTGGAGGATCGGAGCTGCACTGACCTGCCCTGGTTCCTGCTGTTCACCGTCTTCTGCGTCGGCATGGTAACCAGTACTAGTACTACGCAGTACTACACCGTACCGCACCGTACTACACCGTATTACACCGTACTACACCGATACTACACCGTATTACACCGTACTACACCGTACTACAACGATACTACACCGATACTACACCGTATTACACCGTACTACACCATACTACACCGTATTACACCATACTACACCGTACTACAACGATACTACACTGTACTACACCGTATTACACCGTACTACACCATACTACACCGTATTACACCGTACTACACCATACTACAGCGTACTACACCGATACTACACCGTACTACACCCATACTACACCATGTTTGGGGAGACGGGTGTGGGACCTCTGTCCAGCTGGGAGTGTAGATGTTTAGGGAGACGGGTGTGGGACCTCTGTCCAGCTGGGAGATGTTTGGGGAGACGGGTGTGGGACCTCTGTCCAGCTGGGAGTATAGATGTTTGGGGAGACAGGTGTGGGACCTCTGTCCAGCTGGGAGTGTAGATGTTTGGGGAGACGGGTGTGGGACCTCTGTCCAGCTGGGAGTATAGATGTTTGGGGAGACGGGTGTGGGACCTCTGTCCAGCTGGGAGATGTTTGGGGAGACAGGTGTGGGACCTCTGTCCAGCTGGGAGTATAGATGTTTGGGGAGACAGGTGTGGGACCTCTGTCCAGCTGGGAGTGTAGATGTTTGGGGAGACGGGTGTGGGACTTCTGTCCAGCTGGGAGTGTAGATGTTTGGGGAGACAGGTGTGGGACCTCTGTCCAGCTGGGAGTATAGATGTTTGGGGAGACGGGTGTGGGACTTCTGTCCAGCTGGGAGTGTAGATGTTTGGGGAGACGGGTGTGGGACCTCTGTCCAGCTGGGAGTACAGATGTTTGGGGAGACGGGTGTGGGACCTCTGTCCAGCTGGGAGTGTAGATGTTTGGGGAGACAGGTGTGGGACCTCTGTCCAGCTGGGAGTGTAGATGTTTGGGGAGACGGGTGTGGGACCTCTGTCCAGCTGGGAGTATAGATGTTTGGGGAGACGGGTGTGGGACTTCTGTCCAGCTGGGAGTGTAGATGTTTGGGGAGACGGGTGTGGGACTTCTGTCCAGCTGGGAGTGTAGATGTTTGGGGAGACGGGTGTGGGACCTCTGTCCAGCTGGGAGTACAGATGTTTGGGGAGACGGGTGTGGGACCTCTGTCCAGCTGGGAGTACAGATGTTTGGGGAGACAGGTGTGGGACCTCTGTCCAGCTGGGAGTGTAGATGTTTGGGGGGACGGGTGTGGGACATGCGGATGAGATGGCCAGTCCATCGGAGTTGGTGCTGCATTATGAAGATGGCGATGGAGACGCTGATGTTGGTGCGTCCGTCCTCCCATTTGATCCTGAGTATGTTTGTCCAGGTTCTCTGGTGTTCTAGAGCTCTGAGGTTCCTGCTGTAGGTTGTTCTAGAGCTCTGAGGTTCCTGCTGTAGGTGGTTCTAGAGCAGTGGTTCTCAAATGGGGGTACGCGTACCCCTGGGGGTACGTGAAGGCACCCCATATACATATATTTAAAAAGTAGCATCCATGCAAAAATCCTTTAAAAATAAATATTTTATAAATAATTGAGGAAAATATAAGTCTAAATTTTATCTTCAAGAGTAGAATATTCAACTTATTATCCTAAAACCGCAGAGTTTCCCCCCCCCACACCAGGATGGTTCCACCTAACCTGTCAATCACCAGGCTTCACCTGTCAATCACCTGGCTTCACCTGTCAATCACCTGGCTTCACCTGTCAATCACCAGGCTTCACCTGTCAATCACCTGGTTTCACCTGTCAATCACTTGGACCAACGATGGAGTCGTGGTTGAAGCGTAGCAGCAATATTTTTATGTTTAATAAATCAGTTACTGATGGCACAGTGATCTGTTTTAGGTCTTTTTTTTTTACAACCAAAAGTTCTTTGAGCTGGTTAGGGGGTACTGGTTCTGGTACCAGGACTAGAGGACCGGTACCAGGTCCAGGTACCAGTCCTATAGTTCTGTTAGGGGGTACTTGGCTGAAAAAATATTTCACAGGGGGAACATCACTGAAAAAAGATTGAGGACCACTGTTCTAGAGCTCTGAGGTTCCTGCTGTAGGTTGTTCTAGAGCTCTGAGGTTCCTGCTGTAGGTTGTTCTAGAGCTCTGAGGTTCCTGCTGTAGGTTGTTCTAGAGCTCTGAGGTTCCTGCTGTAGGTTGTTCTAGAGCTCTGAGGTTCCTGCTGTAGGTTGTTCTAGAGCTCTGAGGTTCCTGCTGTAGGTTGTTCTAGAGCTCTGAGGTTCCTGCTGTAGGTTGTTCTAGAGCTCTGAGGTTCCTGCTGTAGGTTGTTCTAGAGCTCTGAGGTGCTGTAGGTCATCCATGATTCTGCCCTGTACAGAACCACAGCCTTGTAAACCAGGAGCTTGGTGTCGACCCGGAGATCTCCATCTTCAAAGACTCTTCCGGAGTCGGGCAGAAGCTCCGCTGGCACAGCTCAGGCCATGATTGACCTCAGAGTCAATGTTTGGAGGAGAGGAGGCTGCCGAGGTTGGGGAGGTGGTCAACATTTCCAAGCGTGGTGTTGTCCACTTTTATGGTGGGTGGAGTAGTGGCTGGTTGGGAGGAGGCTGATGTAGCACCTGGGTCTTCTTGATGTTCAGGGCCAGACCCAGGGCTCTGCATGCCTTAGCAAAGGCGTTCAGGAGGCCCTGGAGCTCTGCAGAGTGTGCTACGATGGCTTTGTCGTCTGAAAACTGGAGCTCCATGATGGAGGTGTATCGAATCTTAGTTTTGGCTTTGAACCTGTACCAGATCGGAGTTCCTTGTGGCAGCTCTTTGCCAATGAGGTGTAGTATGGCAGAAATTAAGACCGAAAACAAGGTTGGAGCAATGATGCATCCCTGTTTGACCCCTGTTTGACCCCTGTCTCCACCGTGAAGGGCTCAGACAAGGAGCCGCTGCTGTTGAGAACTGCGGCATCTCTGGGGAATCTCTGGGGAATATCTGGGGCATCTCTGGGACATCTCTGGGGCATCTCTGGGGCATCTCTGGGGAATCTCTGGGGAATCTCTGGGGCGTCTCTGGGGCGTCTCTGGGGCGTCTCTGGGGCATCTCTGGGGCATCTCTGGGGCATCTCTGGGGCATTTATGGGGCATCTCTGGGGTGTCTCTGGGGCGTCTCTGGGGCGTCTCTGGGGCATCTCTGGGGCATCTCTGGGGCATCTCTGCGGCGTCTCTGGGGCATCTCTGGGGCATCTCTGGGGCGTCTCTGGGGCATCTCTGGGGCGTCTCTGGGGCATCTCTGGGGCGTCTCTGGGACATCTCTGGGGCATCTCTGGGGCATCTCTGGGGAATCTCTGGGGCGTCTCTGGGGCATCTCTGGGACGTCTCTGGGACGTCTCTGGGGCATCTCTGGGGCGTCTCTGGGACGTCTCTGGGACGTCTCTGGGGCGTCTCTGGGGAATCTCTGGGGAATCTCTGGGGCGTTTCTGGGGCATCTCTGGGGCGTCTCTGGGGCATCTCTTGGGCGTCTCTGGGGCGTCTCTGGGGCGTCTCTGGGGCATCTCTGGGGCGTCTCTGGGGCGTCTCTGGGGCGTCTCTGGGGCATCTCTGGGGCATCTCTGGGGCGTCTCTGGGGAATCTCTGGGGCGTCTCTGGGGAATCTCTGGGGAATCTCTGGGGAATCTCTGGGCCCACTGCTGCTCCGAGATCCCACACAGCTCAGCCTGGAACCTCCAGGAACCAGTTACCGTGTGTGGCCACCAGGAGGCATGTGTGGCCACCAGGAGGCGTGTGTGGCCACCAGGAGGCGTGTGTGGCCACCAGGAGGCGTGTGTGGCCACCAGGAGGCGTGTGCGAGTCTTGGCAGTGGAGAGGCCGAGTACCAGCGGAGGAGACTCACGCACTCGCCTCCTCTTCACCCCCGGAAACAGAGGGCTAGCTAACAGAGGGCTGGCTAATAGAGGGCTAGCTAACAGAGGGCTAGCTAATAGAGGGCTAGCTAACAGAGGGCTGGCTAATAGAGGGCTAGCTAACAGAGGGCTAGCTAATAGAGGGCTAGCTAACAGAGGGCTGGCTAATAGAGGGCTAGCTAACAGAGGGCTAGCTAATAGAGGGCTAGCTAACAGAGGGCTAGCTAATAGAGGGCTAGCTGACAGAGTGCTAGCTGACAGAGGGCTAGCTAATAGAGGGCTAGCTGACAGAGTGCTAGCTGACAGAGGGCTAGCTAATAGAGGGCTAGCTGACAGAGTGCTAGCTGGCGGCGCTAGCTGAAAGCAGAAAGTAGCAAGCAGAGGCAGCTGTTAGCTGAACTAACTACAGCAGGGGTGTCGGACTAGATTCCTCGAGGGCCGCAATCCTGCATGTTTTAGATGTCTCCTTGCATCAACACACCTGATTCAAATTAACGGTCGTTCCCAGCTTGTCATCAACGTCTGGAGGACTCTGTTGTTGACACAGTTCCTTGTATCACGGTGTGCTGAAGCAGGGAAACATCTAAAACATGCAGGAATGCGGCCCTCGAGGACTGGAGTCCGAGACCCCTGAACTACAGGCACTGCTACTCCAACACTACCGCACTGACGTGTCACACGCCCTGTGTGCTTACACACACACACACACACACACACACACACACCGTACTACACCCATACTACACTTATACTACACCGTACTACACCGTACTACACGTACTAAACCATACTACACCGATACTACACCGTACTACACCCATAGCACACCGTACTACACGTACTAAACCATACTACACCGATACTACACCGTACTACACCGTACTACACCGTACTACACCCATACTACACCGTACTACACGTACTACACCATAGTACACCGTACTACACCTAACTACACTGTATTACACCGTACTACACCGATACTACATGTACTACACCATAGTACACCGCACTACACGTACTAAACCATACTACACCGATACTACACCGTACTACACCGTACTACACCGTACTACACCGTACTACACCCATACTACACCGTACTACACGTACTACACCATAGTACACCGTACTACACCTAACTACACTGTATTACACCGTACTACACCGATACTACATGTACTACACCATAGTACACCGCACTACACGTACTAAACCATACTACACCCATACTACACCGTACTACACCGTACTACACCCGTACTACACCGTACTACACGTACTACACCATAGTACACCGTACTACACCTAACTACACTGTATTACACCGTACTACACCGATACTACACCAATACTACACCGTACAACACCAATACAACACTGTACTACACCGTACTACACCGTACTACATGTACTACACCATAGTACACCGCACTTTAATCTGTACTAAGTTATACTTTAATCTAGCGTTAGGTGGTAAAGTTGTAGTATCAGGTACTAAGTTGTACTTTCCCCCAGGTCTCTAACGTCTCTAACGTCCCCTGTGTCTCTAACGTCTCTAACGTCCCTCCTGTCCCCTCTTGTCCCCCTGTCCAGGGCTGCATCTGCGGCTTCACCGTGGCCACCGGAGGAGCCGCCCGGCTGATTCTGGGCTACGACAGCTACGGAAACACCTGCAGTCGACGCAACGAGCAGATCGAGGGAGTTCGGCTGAGCGGCCTGGACCACACCGACAGGAAGTAAGGGGGGGGGCAGGAAGTGAGGGGGGGGGGGGGGGGGGGGGGCGGCACCTGCTCGGCCTGCTCACTCCTCAGCTTCAGGAGACCTGAGATCAGGGCGGGGCCTCCCGGGGCCGGTCGAGGGTTCAACGCCCAGGACTGACTTAGGGAGGAGACCTGGGGGAGGAAATGGGGAACAAATTGGGATACATTTTTTTTTTGGGGGGGGTGCGATTTATGTATTGATAATCATTCCTACACATGTATCTCGATAAAATATTGATATTTTTAACCCACCCCTAGTTTCTGCCCTGGTTCTGCTATGATTGTCCCAGGTTCCACCCTCGTTAACTCCTATAGTTCCAGCCTGGTCCCCTCCTATGGTTCCAGCCGGGTCCCGTCCATCGTTACCTTATGATTCCACTGGGGTTCTTAAACGTTCCCACACATTTCTCCCATGGTTCCATCCTTGTCCCCCCCGGTCCTCCTGATTCTCCTGCCCCCCCGGTCTGGTCTGGTGGTGGAGGTTCCACGGTGCGTTCAGGGACCTGCGGGAGATTATTCACCCTCAGCTCAGATGCTGAGTCACCAGCAGAGCAGCTTACACACACACACACACACACACACACACACACACACACACACACACACACACACACACACACACACACACACACACACACACACACACACACACACACACACACACACACACACACACACACACACTCTCTGCAGCTAAGCCTAGCTCCCTCTGGGGGGGTAAGAACCTGTGATCTATTTGTAGCAGCTCTAAACCTGGACTCTGCAGGTGCTGCAGTCCAGGTCCTGGAGTCCAGGAGCTCCGCAGACCTGGATCTGGATCTGGTGTGTGTGGGGGTCTGTCTGGTGGAGAACCTAGAACCTGCATCCTGGACTGGTAGGACCTGGTCTCAGGACCCATAGGGTCTGGTTCTGGTTTACTGGTTTAGGGGTCTGAGGTTGTTTTTAGGGGTCTGAGGTGGTCTGAGGGGGTCTGAAGTGGAGTGAGGTTTAAGGTGGTCTAAGGTGGTCTGAGGTCTGAGGTGGACTGAGGTCTAAGGTGGTCTGAGGTGGACTGAGGTCAAAGGTGGTCTGAGGGGGTCTGAGGTTGTTTTTAGGGGTCTGAGGTGGTCTGAGGGGGTCTGAAGTGGAGTGAGGTTTAAGGTGGTCTAAGGTGGACTGAGGTCTGAGGTGGACTGAGGTCTGAGGTGGTCTGAGGGGGTCTGAGGTGGACTGAGGTCAAAGGTGGACTGAGGGGGCAGCAGGGTCAGGGATTCCGGCCTCTGTGGGGGGCAGTTCTTGGCAGCGTGGGCCCGGTCCTGGACCCGGATCTCTGAAGTCCTTTGTTGGTCAGCCGGTCAGCTGAGTCCTGGTCAGAGTCCTGTGCCAGGTCCAGGTCCTCCCACCGCCGCATTCTGGCCTCCGGGTCGACCCCCCCCCCCCCCCCCCCCCCCTCCGGTCCTGCTGCTCCGGTCTGTCCCCAACTATCTCCAAACCGTCTAACTATCTCCAAACCGTCTAACTATCTCCAAACTGTTTATAACTATCTCCAAACTGTCTCTAACTATCTCCAAACTGTCTCTAACTATCTCCAAACTGTCTCTAACTATCTCCAAACTGTTTCTAACTATCCCCAAACTGTCTCTAACTATCTCCAAACTGTCTCTAACTATCTCCAAACTGTTTCTAACTATCCCCAAACTGTCTCTAACTATCTCCAAACTGTCTCTAACTATCTCCAAACTGTTTCTAACTATCTCCAAACTGTCTCTAACTATCTCCAGACTGTCTCTAACTATCTCCAAACTGTCTCTATCTCCAAACTGTCTCTAACTATCTCCAAACTGTCTCCAACTATCTCCAAACTGTCTCCAAACTGTGTCTAACTATCTCCAAACTGTCTCTATCTCCAAACTGTTTCTAACTATCCCCAAACTGTCTCTAACTATCTCCAGACTGTCTCTAACTATCTCTAGACTGTCACTAACTATCTCCAAACTGTTTCTAACTATCTCCAAACTGTCTCTAACTATCTCCAAACTGTCTCTATCTCCAAACTGTCTCTAACTATCTCCAAACTGTCTCTATCTCCAAACTGTCTCTAACTATCTCCAAACTGTCTCTAACTATCTCCAAACTGTCTCCAACTATCTCCAAACTGTCTCTAACTATCTCCAAACTGTCTCTAACTATCTCCAAACTGTCTCCAACTATCTCCAAACTGTCTCCAAACTGTCTCCAAACTGTCTCCAACTATCTCCAAACTGTCTCCAACTGTCTCCAAACTGTCTCCAAACTAGTGGAGTAGTAGTCTGGCCCTCGGCAGGAGGGTCCCCCCTTACGAGCCTGGTCCTGCTCAAGGTTTCTTCCCTCCTAAAGGGGAGTTTTTCCTTGCCACTGTTTGGCTTAAGGTTTTTCTCCCACTAGGGGAGTTTTTACCTGCCATTGTTTATGTAATAACTGCTCGGGGGTCATGTTCTGGGTATGGGTCTCTGGAAAGCGTCTAGAGACAACTCTGTTGTATTAGACGCTATATAAATAAAATTGAATTGAAAATTGAATAGTGATGCACCGAAATGAAAATCTTTGGCCATTTTTTCCCACTTATTCCACCGAACACCGAAAGTGTTTTTTTGCCATTTTCGGCCGAACAATTTCGGTTACCAAACAATCGGTGCATCACTACTCCAAACTGTCTCTAACTATCTGCAAACTGTCTCCAACTATCTTCAAACTGTCTTTAACTATCTCCAAACTGTCTCTTTTTTTTTTTAACCTTGTCTGCACACATATTAATGATTGATACCATGAAGGTAGAAACCAAAGGTATATATATGTGCATTATTACTATATTTAATATATATACATATATATACGCATACATATGCGTACACATACATAAATATACACATACAAACCCAGTGATTTTTCTATTTTTTATTTTTATTTTTTGGGGGGGGTGGGGAGGGGGGGGTGACGACATCCACTGAAAAATCCAGGAAGCAGGAACACACGGAGACACACGTCAAGCACTGGAAATCTGCAACAAAAAACCACAAACAAAACATGAAACCGGCACGGAGCCGACCAAAACACGAGCAGCGATCGACCCAAATCTTGAGATCTGATTGCAGTCTGAGCTAAGCTACCGCTACCGCTACCTAACCCCAAAAACTACAGAGCCAGCATGCAGGTGAACAAGCCAGTGTGTATGTCTATGTGTGTGTACGCGTGTATGTATATGATCATGCGTGTGTGTGTGTGTGTGTGTGTGTGTGTGTGTGTGTGTGTGTGTGTGTGTGTGTGTGTGTGTGTGTGTATGTGTATATGTGTATGCGTACATGTGTGTGTACATGTCTTTGTGGCTATGTGTGTGTGTATTAGTGGTGCACCGATTGTTCGGTAACCGAAATTGTTCGGCCGAAAATGGCAAAAAAACACTTTCGGTGTTCGGTGGAATAAGTGGGAAAAAAAACCGAACAATTAATAACGGCGTTGTAATATAAATAGACTGGCCGCTCCGTAACTGTTGCGCACCACATAAATCGTTGGCCAACCAAAAACTAACCACATAACGCTCCCGTAATGGTTGCGCACCACATAAATAGTTGGCCAACCAAACATTAACCACATAACGCTCCCGTAATGGTTGCGCACCACATAAATAGTTGGCCAACCAAAAACTAACCATATAAGAATGTTACCTAACATTCACCAGCAGGTGGAACCAAAACAACATAAATCAATCTATTACAGGTGCGTTTAGATGACGAAATCAAACAGCGAAGAGCGTGGAGTGAAGTGGTGCGGTGCAAACATGTCAGCAGTGTGGAAGTATTTTAGAGTGGCACAGAATAATACAAGAAGAAGAAGAAGAAGAAGAAGAATGGCTGTTTGCAATGAATGTTCTGCTCTAGAGGGGGCACATATGCAAAGTCTTTCAGCTACAAGTTTGATTTATCATTTGAAATGATAAAAAACCCTGAGCTCTTTAATGCATTTTTATTGTTTTAAGGCCTATGTTACAATGTTCAGTCAGTTAAGCCTAACGTAAGCTCAAAGATGGCCACAAAATTTATTTTGCTAATTTATTTATTTTAAATTATTGTTCTTTGCTGGTATAATGTCTGCTGGAATATTTAAGAAATGCTGGGAAATTAAAAAATGTTCAGTTTTTTGTGTTCAACAAATGTTTTCTACCTTGTAATTTTGTAAAAGATTTTTTTCTTTTAAAAGCATGCCTAAATCAAATGTATTTGATTTATGCAATGGTGCAAAAATTGGCAAAATAAATGAAAAACTGCGAAGAACCATGTTCGGTATTGTTCGGTATTCGGCCAAGTCTTTATTATTATTTTCGGTTTCGGTTTCGGCCACAAATTTTCATTTCGGTGCATCACTAGTGTGTATGTATATGTTTGTGTGGCTGTGTATGTGTGTGTATATGTATGTGACTGAGTGGCTATATGTGTGTGTGTGTGTGTGTGTGTGTGTGTGTGTGTAATAATCCAAACAAAGCTCCACCTGAAGTGTATCTATAGTGGGGGAGGGGGGGTGCAACCCCGCCACCTGCGAGACCAGAGGCCGACACGGAAGAACCCGGAACCCAGGCCACCGGCAACCCCACAGAGGGGAAAAGTAGGAGGGAGGCAACCCACCGCCTGCGAAGCGAAAAAAGCGAAAAAAGTGTAGTTCCTAAGGGTTGGGTGTAAAGAGCGCCATGTATCGCAAAGACCCAGATCATTCATGTATTGCTTAACAATACTTGCTGACTGCCAACTCCTGTGTCCGCCTGCATTACTGTCTATTTACTTTACTAGTTACTATCTCCAAACTGTCTCTAACTATCTCCAAACTGTCTCCAACTATCTCCAAACTGTCTCTAACTATCTCCAGACTGTCTCCAACTATCTCCAAACTGTCTCCAACTATCTCCAGACTGTCTCCAACTATCTCCAAACTGTCTCTAACTATCTCCAAACTGTCTCCAACTATCTCCAAACTGTCTCTAACTATCTCCAAACTGTCTCCAACTATCTCCAAACTGTCTCTAACTATCTCCAAACTGTCTCCAACTATCTCCAGACTGTCTCTAACTATCTCCAAACTGTCTCTATCTCCAAACTGCCTCTAACTATCTCCAAACTGTCTCTAACTATCTCCAAACTGTCTCTAACGATCTCCAAACTGTCTCTAACTATCTCCAAACTGTCTCCAACTATCTCCAAACTGTCTCTATGTCCAAACTGTCTCTAACTATCTCCAACTATCTCCAAACTGTCTCTATCTCCAAACTGCCTCTAACTATCTCCAAACTGTCTCTATGTCCAAACTGTCTCTAACTATCTCCAACTATCTCCAAACTGTCTCTATGTCCAGACTGTCTCTAACTATCTCCAAACTGTCTCCAACTATCTCCAAACTGTCTCTATGTCCAAACTGTCTCTAACTATCTCCAAACTGTCTCTAACTATCTCCAAACTGTCTCCAACTATCTCCAAACTGTCTCTATGTCCAAACTGTCTCTAACTATCTCCAGACTGTCTCTAACGATCTCCAAACTGGACGGTGGGTTGTAGAAGGCTCTCAGCAGCTCCTCTCCAACATGGTTCCTCCTGAGCTCTCAGGAAGTTCAGGCGCTGCTGGGCCTTCCTGATGACAGCTCTGGTGTTGTCAGTCCAAGAGAGCTCAGCTGAGATGATGCAGCCCAGGAGCATGGAGCTGTGTAGCCTCTCTACCCGGTTGCCATGGATGCAGAGGGGGGGCAGCTCAGATCTGGGCCTCCTGAAGTCCACAATCATTTCTCTTGTCTTTGTGGTGTTTAGAGTCAGGTTGTGAGCCTGACACCACACAGACGGACTCGTCTCCGCCTGTGATCAGCCCCACACCGGGGTGTCGTCTGCAAACCTTCCTATGGTGCTGGTGGTGAAGAGGTTTGCGGTCGGCGGTGTCCAGGGTGAAGAGCAGTAGCTCAGCACAGCCTTGTGGGGAGCAGCGCTCCCTAGTGATGCACCGAAATGAAAATAATAATGAACACTTGGCCGAACACAGGCAGGACAGACTTCAAGTTTGATTGATTAAAGTCGCCTGCGATTATTGTGGGATTATCCGGGTTGGCCCCCTGTAGCATCTGTAGCATCTGTAGCATCTGTAGCGTCTGTAGCGTCTGTAGCGTCTGTAGTGTCTTTAGCACCTGTAGCGTCTGTAGTGTCTGTAGCGTCTGTAGCATCTGTAGCGTCTGTAGCGTCTGTAGCATCTGTAGCGTCTGTAGTGTCTGTAGCGTCTGTAGCATCTGTAGCATCTGTAGCGTCTGTAGTGTCTGTAGCATCTGCTGTAGCGTCTGTAGCGTCTCTAGCATCTGTAGGGTCTGTAGCGTCTGTAGCGTCTGTAGCGTCTGTGGCATCTGTAGCATCTGTAGCGTCTGTAGCATCTGTAGCGTCTGTAGCGTATGTAGCGTCTGTAGCATCTGCTGTAGCGTCTGTAGCGTCTGTAGCGTCTCTAGCATCTGCTGTAGCGTCTGTAGCGTCTGTAGCATCTGCTGTAGCGTCTGTAGCGTCTGTAGCGTCTGTAGCGTCTGTTTATTATTTGTTTATTTGATTGGATCCCCATTAGCAGCTGCACAGCAGCTACTAATCTTCCTGGGGTCCACCCGTAAGTTCACATAGAGTAATAAAAAAGTTCAACTAAAATACAAATTATAGTGATAAGGAAAAACTTACACTAATGATGACAGCAACCATTGCAGCAATAATTAAAACTATGATAACAATTAAGTAAAATTACAAGACAAAAAAACAGAAGCAACAAGAAAAAAATACTACCCAATAATAAATAAATAAAATGAAACAGAAATAATTATCTCATACATCAACTTAAGGAATAAAACAAAATAAAACAGTAACAACAATCTTAATCATCATCATATGTGAGTGTGTATGTGTCTCTGCCCGTGCCCTCGTCGTGTGCCTTCTACCTATTACTATATATTACTATATATTACTATGGGCTGTCAGATGACATTTGTAGCATTTGTAGCATCTGTAGCATCTGTAGCGCCGTGATTAGCACGGCTGTTAGCTGTCTCGGCAGAGAAAAAGGACGGCATTTAACGGAAATGGATTCTAAATCCAGTGAACAAAATGTGTGTGTCCCGGTCCCTGGTCCAGGTCCCGGTCTCTACCACCCCCGCCACCCCCCCGATCCTGGTCCAGGTCCAGGTCCCGGTCTCACGTCCCGGTCTCTGTCCCCCCCCCCGGTCCTGGTCCAGGTCCAGGTCCCTGGTCCTGGTCCTGGTCCAGGTCCCCGGTTCCTGGTCCAGGTCCGGGTCTCACGTGCCGGTCTCTGTCCCCCCCAGGTTCGTGTTCTTCCTGGATCCCTGCAACATCGATCTGGTCCAGAGGAAGATCAGGTCTGCAGCTCTGTGCGTCTCCCAGTGCCCCCCCCAGGAACTGAAGACCTACCAGGACCTGAAGACGTTCGCCATGGTCAACGGTGAGGGGGGGGTTCAGGGGTCGGGGGAGGTCAGGTGACCTGGGGGGTCAGGGGTCATGTGATCTGGGGGGTCAGGGGTCAGGTCCCTCCAGGAACTGAAGACGTTCGCCATGGTCAACGGTGAGGGGGGGGGGTCAGGGGGGGGTCATGTGACCTGGAGGGTCAGGGGGGGGAATCAGGGGGGGGGGTCAGGGGTCATGTGACCTGGGGAGGGGGGGGGGGGTCAGGGGTCAGGGGGGGCTCAAATGATTGGCAGTAACAGATACATATAATTGTGTGTCATCAGCATATAGAATATTATGATGGACCAGTGGTGACTGTACAGAAGTAGAGGACCTAGAACTGACCCTTGTGGGACTCCGTACTGAACTAGAACTGACCCTTGTGGGACTCCGTACTGAACTAGAACTGACCCTTCTGGGACAGTGCGAAGGTCCTATTGTATCTGTAGGAGATGTTCTCTTTTTTTTCCTCGTCGTTTTTATCTTTATTTTTCTTCCGACTAAATTAGGTCCTTTTTCCCCCTAAACGTGCCCCAAAAGTCACCAAATTTATCACCAAGCCAGGCCTTGTGAAAAATGTGATATTTCATGGTTTGCATTAATGGGCGTGGCCTAACGGCTCAACAGCGCCCCCTAGAAAACTTTGTGTCTGAAGCCCCACAATATGGTTTGACGTACATGTACGAAAATCGGTACACACCTGTATCATGTCACAACTTAAAGAAAAGTCTCTTGGTGCCATGGCCCAAACCCAACAGGAAGTCGGACATTTTGAGTTAATCGTGTCTTTTTGGTGCAATTTATGCCATTTCTTCGGCAGTTAATACGGCCCGAACCGTAACGTGCACCCAGGTGTGTTATACATCAAAATATGCGTCTCCATCCTGCGACTACGCGCATTACTTTTCTCCTTCAAAAGTGTTACCGTGGCGACGCTAGACGCCAAAAAGCGCACCCCCCCTTCATCTGATTGGTCCATATTTGATAGTTCCTATTTTCTGTCATAACTTTTGAATAGTTTGACATAAAGAGTCGTGGTGGTTCATCGGACTCAGTTTTGAGTACTTGACTTTTATTGGTGGAAATTGCAGGCGCGAGGGCCCGTTCATGCGTTCATCGCTGCTTGCAGCTTTAATTATTATTATTATTTATTCAATTTAGCACTTTGGTGCTGAGGCAGTTCGCCATGGTCAACGTTGGGGGGGGGGGGTCCAGCGGAGGCGCGTCGTCATGGTGATGGTGATGATGATGATGCAGCGTCTGCGTAGACAAAGGCCCCCTGAGGGTCCCGGGTCCCGTGTCCTGGTGCCGCCCGGCGCCGGTCCGGTCTGAGGGTCCAGTGTCTACAGGAGACACAAACGTGACCCCCAGCGATGACATCACCGTCTCCGCGGCAACGCTGATATCACCGTCTCCGCGGCAACGCTGATATCACCGTCTCCGCGGCAACTGAGGCGTCTGAAAGGAGGCTCTGTCCTCCAGGACCTGCAGTCTGGGGACGGTTCTGGTTCTGGTCCTGGTTCTGGTCCAGGTCCTGGTTCTGGTCCAGGTTCTGGTTCTGGTCCAGGTCCTGGTTCTGGTTCTGGTCCAGGTCCTGGTTCTGGTCCAGGTCCTGGTTCTGGTCCAGGTCCTGGTTCTGGTCCTGGTTCTGGTTCTGGTTCTGGTTCTGGTCCAGGTTCTGGTTCTGGTCCAGGTCCTGGTTCTGGTTCTGGTCCAGGTCCTGGTTCTGGTCCAGGTTCTGGTTCTGGTCCAGGTCCTGGTTCTGGTCCTGGTCCTGGTCCTGGTTCTGGTTCTGGTTCTGGTTCTGGTCCTGGTTCTGGTCCTGATCCTGATCCTGGTTCAGGTCCTGGTCCTGATCCTGGTCCTGGTTCTGGTTCTGGTTCTGGTTCTGGTCCTGGTCCTGGTCCTGATCCTGGTCCTGGTCCTGGTCCTGGTTCTGGTTCTGGTTCTGGTCCTGGTCCTGATCCTGGTCCTGATCCTCATCCTGGTTCTGGTTCTGGTTCTGTTTCTGGTTCTGGTCCTGATCCTGGTCCTGGTTCTGGTTCTGGTTCTGGTTCTGGTCCTGGTCCTGATCCTGGTCCTGGTCCTGGTTCTGGTTCTGGTCCCAGACCCGGTCTTGATCCTGGTCCTGGTTCTGGTTCTGGTTCTGGTTCTGATCCTGGTCCTGATCCTGGTCCTGGTCCTGGTCCCGGTCCCGGTCCAGGTCCTGATCCCGATCCTGATCCCGGTTCTGGTTCTGGTCTCTGCAGGGTCGGAGCTCTGCTCCTACGAGTTGGCGGGTCACAAGTATCCGGGTCATCCGGACCGGTTCACCAGGTGTCCCAAACTACCGGTTCCCCCGAGGTGAGTTCACCCATTCATCCCTTCACCCATTCATCCCTTCATCACTTCATCACTTCATCCCTTCATCACTTCATCCCTTCACCCCTTCATCACTTCATCACTTCATCACTTCATCCCTTCACCCCTTCATCACTTCATCACTTCATCCCTTCATCCATCCATCCATCATCCATCCATCCATCATCCATCCATCATCCATCCATCATCCATCCATCCATCATCCATCCATCCATCATCCATCCATCCATCATCCATCCATCCATCCATCCATCCATCCATCATCCATCCATCATCCATCCATCCATCATCCATCCATCATCCATCCATCCATCCATCATCCATCCATCCATCATCCATCCATCATCCATCATCCATCATCCATCCATCATCCATCCATCCATCATCCATCCATCATCCATCATCCATCCATCATCCATCCATCCATCATCCATCCATCCATCATCCATCCATCATCCATCCATCCATCCATCATCCATCCATCATCCATCCATCATCCATCCATCCATCCATCATCCATCCATCATCCATCCATCATCCATCCATCCATCATCCATCCATCCATCATCCATCCATCATCCATCCATCCATCCATCATCCATCCATCATCCATCCATCCATCATCCATCCATCATCCATCCATCCATCATCCATCCATCCATCATCCATCCATCATTCATCCATCCATCCATCATCCATCCATCATCCATCCATCATCCATCATCCATCCATCCATCATCCATCCATCATCCATCCATCATCCATCATCCATCCATCCATCATCCATCCATCATCCATCATCCATCCATCCATCATCCATCCATCATCCATCCATCATCCATCATCCATCCATCCATCCATCATCCATCATCCATCCATCATCCATCCATCCATCATCCATCCATCATTCATCCATCCATCCATCATCCATCCATCATCCATCCATCCATCATCCATCCATCATCCATCCATCCATCCATCCATCATCCATCCATCCATCATCCATCCATCATCCATCATCCATCATCCATCCATCCATCATCCATCCATCATCCATCATCCATCCATCATCCATCCATCCATCATCCATCCATCATCCATCCATCATCCATCCATCCATCATCCATCCATCCATCATCCATCCATCCATCCATCCATCATCCATCCATCATTCATCCATCCATCCATCATCCATCCATCATCCATCCATCCATCATCCATCCATCATCCATCCATCATCCATCCATCATCCATCCATCATCCATCCATCCATCATCCATCCATCCATCATCCATCCATCATCCATCCATCATCCATCATCCATCCATCATCCATCCATCCATCATCCATCCATCATTCATCCATCCATCCATCATCCATCCATCATCCATCCATCCATCATCCATCCATCATCCATCCATCATCCATCATCCATCCATCCATCCATCCATCATCCATCCATCCATCATCCATCCATCATCCATCATCCATCATCCATCCATCCATCATCCATCCATCATCCATCATCCATCCATCATCCATCCATCCATCATCCATCCATCATCCATCCATCATCCATCCATCCATCATCCATCCATCCATCATCCATCCATCCATCCATCCATCATCCATCCATCATTCATCCATCCATCCATCATCCATCCATCATCCATCCATCCATCATCCATCATCCATCATCCATCATCCATCCATCCATCATCCATCCATCATCCATCATCCATCCATCATCCATCCATCCATCATCCATCCATCATCCATCCATCATCCATCCATAATCCATCCATCATCCATCATCCATCCATCCATCATCCATCCATCCATCCATAATCCATCCATCATCCATCATCCATCCATCCATCATCCATCATCCATCCATCATCCATCCATCCATCCATCCATCCATGATCCATCCATCCATCCATCCATCCATCATCCATCCATCCATCATCCATCCATCCATCCATAATCCATCCATCATCCATCATCCATCCATCCATCATCCATCCATCATCCATCCATCCATCCATCCATAATCCATCCATCATCCATCCATCCATCATCCATCCATCATCCATCCATCCATCCATCCATCATCCATCCATCATCCATCCATCCATCATCCATCCATCCATCATCCATCCATCCATCCATCCATCCATCATCCATCCATCATCCATCCATCCATCATCCATCCATCCATCCATCATCCATCCATCATCCATCCATCATCCATCCATCATCCATCCATCCATCCATCATCCATCCATCATCCATCCATCATCCATCATCCATCCATCCATCATCCATCCATAATCCATCATCCATCCATCCATCATCCATCCATCCATCATCCATCCATCATCCATCCATCCATCCATCCATCATCCATCCATCCATCATCCATCCATCATCCATCCATCATCCATCCATCATCCATCCATCATCCATCCATCCATCATCCATCATCCATCATCCATCATCCATCCATCCATCCATCATCCATCCATCCATCATCCATCCATCATCCATCCATCCATCATCCATCCATCCATCCATCCATCCATCCATCATCCATCCATCATCCATCCATCATCCATCCATCATCCATCCATCCATCCATCATCCATCCATCCATCCATCATCCATCCATCCATCATCCATCCATCATCCATCCATCATCCATCCATCCATCATCCATCCATCCATCATCCATCCATCCATCATCCATCCATCCATCCATCCATCATCCATCCATCCATCATCCATCCATCATCCATCCATCATCCATCCATCATCCATCCATCATCCATCCATCCATCATCCATCATCCATCCATCATCCATCATCCATCCATCCATCCATCATCCATCCATCATCCATCCATCATCCATCCATCATCCATCCATCCATCATCCATCATCCATCCATCATCCATCCATCCATCATCCATCCATCATCCAGCCATCCATCATCCATCATCCATCCATCATCCATCATCCATCCATCATCCATCCATCCGTCATCCATCCATCATCCATCCATCCATCATCCATCATCCATCATCCATCCATCCATCCATCATCCATCCATCCATCCATCCATCCATCATCCATCATCCATCATCCATCATCCATCCATCATCCAGCCATCCATCATCCATCCATCATCCATCATCCATCCATCATCCATCCATCCGTCATCCATCCATCATCCATCCATCCATCATCCATCATCCATCATCCATCCATCCATCCATCATCCATCCATCCATCCATCCATCCATCCATCCATCCATCATCCATCATCCATCATCCACCCATCATCCATCCATCCATCCATCATCCATCCATCATCCATCCATCCATCATCCATCCATCATCCATCCATCCATCATCCATCATCCATCCATCATCCATCCATCATCCATCATCCATCCATCCATCCATCCATCCATCCATCATCCATCATCCATCCTTCCATCATCCATCCATCATCCATCCATCATCCATCCATCATCCATCATCCATCCATCATCCATCATCCATCCATCCATCATCCATCCATCATCCATCCATCATCCATCCATCATCCATCATCCATCATCCATCCATCCATCCATCATCCATCCATCCATCATCCATCCATCATCCATCATCCATCCATCCATCCATCATCCATCCATCCATCATCCATCCATCCATCATCCATCCATCATCCATCCATCCATCATCCATCATCCATCATCCATCCATCCATCCATCATCCATCCATCCATCATCCATCATCCATCCATCCATCATCCATCATCCATCATCCATCCATCATCCATCATCCATCATCCATCCATCCATCCATCATCCATCCATCCATCATCCATCCATCCATCATCCATCCATCCATCCATCCATCATCCATCCATCCATCCATCCATCATCCATCCATCATCCATCATCCATCATCCATCCATCCATCATCCATCCATCCATCCATCCATCCATCCATCCATCCATCATCCATCCATCCATCATCCATCCATCATCCATCATCCATCATCCATCATCCATCCATCATCCATCCATCCATCCATCCATCATCCATCCATCCATCCATCCATCCATCATCCATCATCCATCCATCATCCATCATCCATCATCCATCCATCATCCATCCATCATCCATCCATCATCCATCATCCATCCATCCATCATCCATCCATCATCCATCATCCATCATCCATCATCCATCCATCATCCATCCATCCATCATCCATCCATCATCCATCCATCATCCATCCATCCATCCATCCATCATCCATCATCCATCCATCCATCCATCATCCATCCATCATCCATCCATCCATCATCCATCCATCATCCATCATCCATCATCCATCCATCATCCATCCATCCATCATCCATCCATCATCCATCCATCATCCATCCATCATCCATCATCCATCATCCATCCATCATCCATCATCCATCATCCATCCATCATCCATCATCCATCATCCATCCATCCATCATCCATCCATCCATCCATCCATCATCCATCCATCATCCATCCATCCATCCATCATCCATCATCCATCATCCATCATCCATCCATCATCCATCATCCATCCATCCATCATCCATCCATCCATCATCCATCCATCCATCCATCATCCATCATCCATCCATCCATCATCCATCCATCCATCATCCATCCATCCATCCATCATCCATCCATCATCCATCCATCATCCATCCATCACCCATTCATCCATCCATCATCAGAATCAGAATCAGGTTTATTAGGTCAGCTTAGAAAACAGTTTTTTGACTTCTGATACACCGGCAGCGACACGATGGTGTTGTGCGCCTGTTTTTCCAAGGGTAACACTGGGATGGGCGGTAAGTCGTGAACTTCTCTCAGAGCTGCTCCTCAGCCAATGTCCTTGATGTTATCAGACGGCTCGGTCAGTTCTGAAACAGGTCCACAGATGTTCCTGAGAGGGGAGGGCTAGTGGGGGCAGAGTCACCTTGTTTACATTCCACCAGGAAGATTGTGACCAGAGCGATCGGCCAAACCGCCCTGTCAAGGCCAGATTATAGGATCAACAATTATATTGAAAACAGGCAGCCTCAGTAATTTTCCGTCTGCCTTTAGTCTCTGGTTCATCAATGGCGACTCCAAACAGACGAATTTGTGATCAATTCCCGCCAAGCCGAGCTTCCAACTTCTCCAAGGTCTTATCCATCTTACCAATGAGCTCAAAGACGCCGCTAGCCTGCGATTCTGTTCAAGAATCACATCCAGCTTGCGGCTTTGCTCCGCCAAGGTTAAAGTCTGAGTGTTGATCGCCTTGCTTGACCCTTCAGCCACGTCCGGCAGCTCTGAAAGAGCCAGAACAGCTGTCGACCACTTACGCGTTTGTCGGTAGACCAGGAATCCCCCTCCTCCTATCAAGAGGATAATCAATAGAAATCCTGCTATCATAAATCCAATTATGAAGCATCTTCAACGTCCTCCACAGACAGAATCGCCAAACACAAAGGCTTCCAGTATTTGTAGGAATCCATTGAGTAAAAATCCATTGAGTAAAAAGACCTGGACCTGGAGACCTGGTCTCCAGGTCCAGGTCTCCAGGTCCAGGTCTCCAGGACCAGGTCTTAACCCCCCCCCTTGTCCCCCCAGCAAGCCGCTGCCTCTCTTCCGCCGCTGTACCCCGGTGGACGTGTCCTGCTATGCCCGCTTCGCTGAGGCCGTCGTCACCTTCGTGGGCGACGCCAGCGTCCTGCACCGGCTTATCGCCGGCGTCGTGGCCAGCAAGGAGATCATCGCCGGGCTCTGCGTGCTGGCTCTGGGTGAGAGGATGAGCTCACTTCCTGTCCCTCTGATGATGTCACTTCCTGTGGGACTAACCCCGCCCTCTTGTGTCCCCAGTCCTGTCCATGATCCTCATGGTGATCATCCGCTACATCTCCGCCGTGCTGGTCTGGATCCTGACCTGCCTGGTGGTGCTGGGATCCCTGGGTGAGTTACTGTACTAACACTAACTAGTGGTTAACTAACACTAACTAGTACTCAACAGTAACTAGTACTGACACTAACTAGTACTGACACTAACTATAGGTTTACTAACTAGCAGTGTGCTAACTAAAGGTTTGCTAACTAGTGGTTTGCTAACTAGCAGTGTGCTAACTAGCAGTGTGCTAACTAGTGGTTTTCTAAATAGTGGTTTGCTAACTAGCGGTGTGCTAACTAGTGGTGTGCTAACTAGCAGTGTGCTAACTAGCAGTGTGCTAACTAGAGGTTTGCTAACACTAGCTAGTCGCTGGCCAGGTCGCTCTTGGAAAAGAGATTTTTAATCTCAATGAGTCTTAACTGGTTAAATAAAGGTTATTATTATTATTATAACTAGCGGTTTACTAACTAGTGGTTTGCTGACTAGCGGTGTGTTAACATTACCTAGCGGTGTGCTAACCAGCGGTGTGCTAACATTACCTAGCGGTGTGCTAACACTACCTAGCAGTTTGCTACCTAGCCGTTTGCTGACTAGCGGTGTGTTAACATTACCTAGCGGTGTGCTAACTAGCGGTGTCTCTCCTAGCGGGTACCGGCGTGCTCTGGTGGCTCTACATCGACCACCGTCTCCATGGAAACGCCACGGCCGCGTCGTCGCCGGCGCCGCGGGAGGCCAAGGATCAGCCGGAGATCGGGGATGGCGGCCAGGCGCTGCTGGTTTACGCCGTAGCGGCCTCCGTGTTCACCGTAGGTGACCTAGCCTAGCCTAGCCGGCGTGTCGCCGACGCTCAGCTGTGTGTGTATGTGTATGTGTGTGTGTGTATATGTGTGTACATGTGTGTAGTAAGTTAGTTAGTTTATTTGTCCACAAGTGGAGTTTTGTCTTTTGTCTCATAACACAAAAACAACAGTAACATAACGCAGCAACAAACACTTAAGTTTCTGTGTCTTCCCTGTTATTTTTTAGGCTAGATTCACTTTTCTTTGTAGCTTGCATGTATTTTTTGTGGTGAGGTTGCCGTACCACATTGCCATGTTAAAGGTTAAGATTCCCTCTATGAGGTTCTGATAGACATTATATATTACTATGGAGACTATAATATATATGTTATAGTCTCCATAATCTGCTGCTCACACTAAAAGAGTTGCGCTTGCGTAGTAAATGTAGCCGTTGATTTCAAGATTTCAAGATGTTGTCAGTGTTGTTACTAAAGTTAAGATTGCTGTCAATAAAGGTATCTAGGTATTTAAAGTCTCCTACTCCCTCTACAGTGTGATCCTGGATTTTCAATGGGCTACACAGGATCTTTATCCAACATGTCCAGTTCCTTTGTTTTCATCACATTAATCTCCAAGAAGCTCAAATCACAGCAGTTATGGAGAGAAGACACGTGTCCTCTAAATGTCTCTCACCAACTTTATCCCCCTCTCAAGTAGAGAAGACACGTGTCCTCTAAATGTCTCTCACCAACTGTATCCCCCCTCTTAAGTAGAGCAACCGGATCGTCTGGTACTTAAACAGATTAATTTCTCTTGATCCAATTGGAACTCATTTGTGTACATTGAGAAAAGTAAGGGTGAGGGTTAGTCATCACTTCCCTCTGACTGCTTTTGTTTGCACTGATTTCCTTTTCCTTCGAACTACTTTTTATTTCCATCGCAATGTATATATACTGTCTATATCTTGTAAATATATATATTGTTTTACTTTTTTACCCCCTCCCCTGCATGTGTGTGTGAAGTTACTGCTGCTAACATGTGAGTTTCCCCATTGAGGGAGTAAAAGGATTATCTTATCTTATCTTATCTTACTTTTATAAGCAAACTGAAGATGATGTAAGGAGCCAGAAACAGACATTGTGATTTGTTTGCTTATGACTCTCTCAAAGCGTTTTCCCAGAATGGAAGTAAGAGCAATCAGCCTGAAATCTTTTGATTGAGTGGCTCTAGGTTTCTTAGGAAGAGGAACATTACACGACATGTTCCATGAATTCAGCATAGTTAAGGAATCAAGCAGATACTGGAAAAGCTCCAAAATTAAAATTAACTAATACAGGACAGACTAGCTACAAATATACCGGTGCATGTGTGTTAGTGTGTGTACATGTGTGTACATGTGTGTTAGTGTGTGTACATGTGTGTTAGTGTGTTTGTATATATGTGTGTTAGTGTGTGTACGTGTGTGTACATGTGTGTTAGTGTGTGTATATATGTGTGTACATGTGTACATGTGTATATGTGGGTGATTGATCATTGATCAGTGACTGGTTTCCTGATAACTTGATCCTGTGATCAGCAGCTTCAGTATCAGTGACCTTCGACCCCGACACCTTTGAGCTCAACGTGTGTGTGTGTGTGTGTGTGTGTGTGTGTGTGTGTGTGTGTGTGTGTGTGTGTGTGTGTGTGTGTGTGTGTGTGTGTGTGTGTGTGTGCGTGCGTGCGTGCGTGCGTGCGTGTGTGTGTGTACATGTATCCATGTTTATGTGCAGGTGATCTTGCTGCTGCTGATGCTGTTCATGAGGAAGCGCGTGGCTCTAACCGTGTGTGTATGTGTGCGTGTGTGTGTGTGTGTGTGTGTGTGTGTACATGTGTGTACATGTACGTGTGTTTATGTGCAGGTGATCCTGCTGCTGCTGATGCTGTTCATGAGGAAGCGCGTGGCTCTAACGGTGGCGTTGTTCCACGTAGCGGGGAAGGTTTTCCTGCACCTGCCGCTGCTGGCGCTGCAGCCGTTCATCACCTTCCTGGCCCTGCTGCTGTTCTGGCTGTACTGGACCCTGGTGCTGCTGTTCCTGGGGACCACCGGTGGGTCACTCACTCACTCACTCACTCACTCACTCACTCACTCACTCACTCACTCACTCACTCACTCACTCACTCACTCACTCACTCACTCACTCACTCACTCACTCACTCCGTTAGGTCACTGTTGTTAGGCCACTGCCGTTAGGTCACTGTTGTTAGGGCACTGTCGTTAGGGCACTGCCGTTAGGTCACTGCTGTTAGGGCACTGCCGTTAGGGCACTGCTGTTAGGGCACTGCCGTTAGGCCGTTAGGCCACTGACACTGCTGTTAGGTCACTGCCGTTAGGGCACTGCCGTTAGGGCACTGCCGTTAGGTCACTGTCGTTAGGCCGTTAGGCCACTGCCGTTAGGGCACTGCCATTAGGGCACTGCCGTTAGGCCGTTAGGCCACTGACACTGCCGTTAGGGCACTGCCGTTAGGTCACTGCCGTTAGGTCACTGCCGTTAGGGCACTGCCGTTAGGGCACTGCCGTTAGGGCACTGCCGTTAGGGCACTGCCGTTAGGGCACTGCCGTTAGGACACTGCCGTTAGGACACTGCCGTTAGCACACTGTCGTTAGGCCACTGTCGTTAGGACACTGCCGTTAGGCCACTGCCGTTAGGGCACTGCCGTTAGGTCACTGCCGTTAGGTCACTGCCGTTAGGTCACTGCCGTTAGGTCACTGCCGTTAGGGCACTGCCGTTAGGACACTGCCGTTAGGTCACTGCCGTTAGGTCACTGCCGTTAGGCCGTTAGGTCACTGACACTGCCGTTAGGGCACTGCCGTTAGGTCACTGCCGTTAGGGCACTGCCGTTAGGTCACTGCCGTTAGGTCACTGCCGTTAGGGCACTGCCGTTAGGGCACTGCCGTTAGGTCACTGCCGTTAGGACACTGCCGTTAGGACACTGCCGTTAGGTCACTGCCGTTAGGCCACTGACACTGCCGTTAGGCCACCGTCATTAGGGCACTGCCGTTAGGACACTGCCGTTAGGTCACTGCCGTTAGGGCACTGCCGTTAGGCCGTTAGGCCGTTAGGCCACTGACACTGCCGTTAGGCCACCGTCATTAGGGCACCGTCATTAGGGCACTGCCGTTAGGTCACTGCCGTTAGGGCACTGCCGTTAGGGCACTGCCGTTAGGCCGTTAGGCCACTGACACTGCCGTTAGGCCACCGTCATTAGGTCACTGCCGTTAGGCCGTTAGGCCACTGACACTGCCGTTAGGCCACCGTCATTAGGGCACCGTCATTAGGGCACTGCCGTTAGGTCACTGCCGTTAGGGCACTGCCGTTAGGTCACTGCCGTTAGGGCACTGCCGTTAGGCCGTTAGGCCACTGACACTGCGGTTAGGCCACCGTCATTAGGGCACTGCCGTTAGGACACTGCCTTTAGGTCACTGCCGTTAGGGCACTGCCGTTAGCACATGACCATTAGCACACAACCGTTGGCACAGGAACATTAACCTACGACTGTTAGCCCACTGCCGTTAGCCCCACTGCCGTTAGCACAGGATTGTTAGCACAGGACCGTTAGCACAGGACCGTTAGCTCACTGGCTCAGCTAGCCGTCTTTGGTCCTTGAGGGAACCCGGAGCAGAACGAGGGGACAGGTCTGATCGAGTTCCGGCTAACGGGCCCCCTGGTCCTGGTTCTGGTTCTGGGTCCTGGTTCTGATTTCTAACCCCCCCCCTGGTCCTGGTTCTGGTCCTTTAGGGAACCCGGAGCAGAACGAGGAGACGGGTCTGATCGAGTTCCGGCTGACGGGCCCGCTGCAGTACCTGCCCTGGTACCACTTCCTGGGCCTGGTCTGGATCAGCGAGTTCATCCTGGCCTGCCAGCAGATGACGGTGGCTGGCGCCGTCGTCACCTACTACTTCACCAGGGACAAGAACCGCCTGCCGGTGACGCCGATCCTGTCGTCGGTGCTGCGGCTGGTCCGGTACCACCTGGGAACCGTCGCTAAGGGCTCCTTCATCATCACGCTGGTCAAGGTCCCGCGGCTAGTGCTAATGTACCTGCACAACCAGCTCAAAGGACGGGTAGGGATGCGTTTTACTAGCCCTTATTAGTATCTACTAGCACCTACTAGCTCCTACTAGCACTCACTAGCACCTACTAGCTCCCACTAGCACCTACTAGCACCTACTAGCACCCACTAGCACCCACTAGTACCGACTAGCACCCACTAGCACCTACTAGCCCCTACTAGCACCTACTAGTACCTACTAGCACCTACTAGCACCCACTAGCACCTACTAGCCCCTACTAGCACCCACTAGCACCTACTAGCCCCCACTAGCACCTACTAGCCCCTACTAGCACCTACTAGCACCCACTAGCACCTACTAGCCCCTACTAGCACCTACTAGCACCCACTAGCACCTACTAGCACCTACTAGTACCCACTAGCACCTACTAGCACCCACTAGCACCTACTAGTACCGACTAGCACCCACTAGCACCTACTAGCCCCTACTAGCTCCTACTAGCTCCTACTAGCACCCACTAGCACCTACTAGCTCCCACTAGCACCCACTAGCACACACTAGCACCTACTAGCCTCTACTAGTATCTACTAGCACCCACTAGCACCCACTAGCACCTATTAGCACCCACTAGCACTTACTAGCCTCTACTAGTATCTACTAGCACCCACTAGCACCCACTAGCACCTATTAGCACCCACTAGCACTTACTAGCCTCTACTAGTATCTACTAGCACCCACTAGCACCCACTAGCACCTACTAGCACCTACTAGCACCTACTACCACCCACTACCACCTACTGGCACCTACTAGCACCCACTAGCAACCATTAGCACCTACTATCACCTACAAGCACCTACTACTACCTACTAGCACCCACTAGCAACCACTAGCACCTACTAGCACCTACTAGCACCCACTAGCACCTACTAGCACCTACTAGCACCTACTAGCACCTACTAGGGAGATGTTTCCGTGGCGACAGAGCCCCGGTTCCTGGTCTAACGGTCTTGTCCCTGCAGGAGAACGTCTGTGCTCGTTGTCTGCTCAAGTCCTGCATCTGCTGCCTGTGGTGTCTGGAGAAATGCCTCAACTATCTCAATCAGGTGAGTGGTCGGCCTTAGCCCCGCCCCCAACTCTGGCCCAGCCCCCGGCCCACTGCCGTTAGCCCACAACGTTTAGCACACAACCGTTAGCTCAAAACCGCTAGCCCATGACCGCTAGCCCATGACTGCTAGCCCATGACTGCTAGGACCAGGTGAGCGGCTGGCCCCGCCCCCAGCCCCACCCCGGTCTCACCTGCCCCCTCTCTCCCCAGAACGCGTACGCTGCCACCGCCATCAACAGCACCAGCTTCTGCACGTCGGCACGCGACGCCTTCGTCATCCTGGTGGAGAACGCGCTGCGTGTCGCCACCATCAACGCCATCGGAGACTTCGTGCTGTTCCTGGGGAAGGTGAGGCGCCGCCGGGTCCTACTAGCATCTACTAGCACCTAGTAGCATCTACTAGTGCCTACTAGCACCTACTAGTACTTACTAGCGCCTACTACTACCTACTAGTACCTACTAGCACCTACTAGTACCTAGGTGTAGGTGCTAGTATGTGCTAGTAGGAGCTAGTAGGTGCTAGTATGTGCTAGTAGGAGCTAGTAGGTGCTAATAGGAGCTAGTAGGTCCCTGGTTAACTCTCCCTGCCACCCGTAGGTGCTGATCATGACCATGACGGCGTTTGCCGGCGTGCTGCTGCTCAACTCCCAGCGCGACTACGCGGAGTGGCTGCTGCCGCTAGCCATCGTTAGCCTGTTCTCCTTCCTGGTGGCCCACTGCTTCCTGTCCGTGTTCGAGATCGTGGTGGACGTGCTGTTCCTCTGCTTCGCCGTCGACACCAAGTACAACGACGGCTCGCCGGGACGGGAGTTCTTCATGGACAAGGCCCTGATGGTGAGAACGGGGGACCGGGGGGGACTGGACCAGACTAGACCGGACTACACTGGATCAGACTAGATTAGACCAGACTAGACCAGACTAGACCATACTGGACTGGACAAATCTAATTCGTTCTGTTACTCTGGATTCACACTAAAAGCACTAAAAGGCACAATTTTGAGTAAATATCAGTAGTGTGCATTAATTCAGACGTACTATTAAGAGCGCTGTTACGGCCCCTAACAGGCTCAATAAAGAGGTCGAACATAATTACCAGAAGTCAAGTAGTTGCGTTTATAAAAAATTAGTTTATTCCTAAACAAACAAAAATGAACTCCAAACCACAAAACAACAATTCCTAACAAATGATGATGAGCCAGCAAAAGAAACAAAGGAAGGGAAAGAGACACAGACCAACCCACAAAGGGCCGTCAGATCTGGGCTCTTCCCTCTACCCTAACCAGGTAAACAACCAACTAAACCTATCAGAAACAAAACCGGAAAAAAACATGACAACTGGACCCATCAGAATTAAAGTAGAAATTATAATAAACAACACAGGCTGCTGCTGCTGCTGCTGCTGCTGCTGACGGGTGGTGGAAGAGAGAGTGAACCAGGCTCCAACCTCCTCATTTTAAAGCCTCCCCCCAATCAGCCTGACTGAGTTCACCTGTGGGGACAAAGAAACAAACAGATTGTTAATATCATTTATGACCAGCAGGGGGGGAGGATGTAACACCCCCACCCTAAGTTACTGAACAATGCATTCTGAAAGAAACAAAAAAACAAAATTACCAAAACATTCAGAATACATTGTTCAGGAAACAAATTGTCACAGACGCGACAATGCGTCAGCCAAAACATTATCCCTGCCACGGACATGTTTGACCTCCACATTAAAGGCCTGCAGTCTCAAACCAGCTCATCAAACGCCTATTTTTATTCCGCATTCTGTGCAGAAAGACGAGGGGATTATGATCTGTATATACCACCACAGGAACACTGGTTGAGCCCACATAAACTTCAAAATGTTCCAATGCCATCACAAGCGCCAATGCTTCTTTTTCAATGGTTGAATACCATTTCTGATGGCGATCAAGCTTCTTTGAAAAATAAGACACTGGGTGCTCTACTCCATCAGCACCCTCCTGCAAAAGAACAGCGCCCACCCCAGTGTCACTCGCATCTACCGCTAACTTAAAAGGCTGATCAGACTGGGGCGCCACCAGGACAGGTGCATTCAACAGTAGACTTTTAGTCTGCTCAAACGCAGACTGGCAGGTATCAGTCCACTTAAAGCTCACCTTCGGACTAAGCAAATCAGTTAAAGGCGAGGCTACCGCAGAGAAGTTTTTACAAAACCCTCTGTAATAACCCACCATCGCTAAATAACGACGAAGCTCAGTGCGGGTGGTTGGAACGGGAAAAGCCACAATGCATTCCACCTTCGCCTGTACCGGACGAACCTGACCTCCCCCCACCACCTTCCCAAGATAAGTCACTGTTGCCTGCCCGAACTCACATTTAGACAGATTCACCATCAAACCTGCTTCCTTCAGACGACAAAACACTGTACGTAGATGCTCCAGATGTTCCCCCCAAGACTCAGAACACACAACCAGATCATCAAGATACGCTTCACAAAATGACAGACCAGATAGAACAACATTCACCAAACGCTGAAAGGTGGCCGGCGCATTACGCATGCCAAATGCCATCACCGTATATTGCAGAAAGTCATCAGGCGTAACAAATGCAGAGATCTCCTTTGCCCTCTCTGTCAACGGGACTTGCCAATAACCTTTCAATAAATCTAATTTTGTAACAAACCTGGCTCCCCCAACACGATCTACACAATCCTCCATCCTCGGAAGAGGATAACAGTCAGGTTTTGTTACTCCGTTCACCTTTCGAAAGTCTGTACAGAAGCGATCTTCACCATTAGCTTTATCAACAAGCAAACATGGGGAGCTCCACGCACTACAACTAGGCTCAGCAATATCATGCTGTACCATATAGTCCACCTGCTTCTTAAGACGACAACGTTTATCTGGATTAGCCCGATACGGATGCTGTTTAATGGCCTGTGTGTCACCCACATCAATATCGTGTTTCAACAAGTGTGTCTGAGAAGGAACATCAGCAAACAGTGTCCTGTTGGACTCAATTAACTCAACCAAATCAGAGCACTGCGACTGTGAAAGATGAGACAAACGAGTGGGAAGATTCTGCAAGACCTCGGAATTTGATAGCTTTCCATGGGTCAAAGCCCCATACAGAAACCCGTCACTCACTTCAGCACGGGACAGTTCCCCGGAGTCTTTCTCTGCTACAAGGCTAACACGCGGCCCAGCGACATCAGCACCAGACAGTGCCACAGACGTCACAGCAACTTTTCCTGCTTCACCGCTGGGCTGCATCTCAAGCTGCTCCTGCTGTCTCTCACAGTAAGGTTTCAACATATTAATATGACAGAGGCGAATTCTCCGCCGCCGATCGGGAGTGGCTACAAGATAGTCTCTGTCACCCACCTTTTCCTGGACCAAATAAGGCCCACTGTAGCGAGCCTGCAAGCTAGACCCAGGAATCGGCAACAACACCAAAACCTTGTCACCAGGCAAGAACTCTCTGCTTTTAGCGTGCTTATCAAACAATCCCTTCATCCTGACCTGCGCTGCTTCAAGATTGTCCCTGGCTATTTCACAAGCACGGTGTAGTTTGAACCTGAATTTACACACATAATCCAGCAAGTTTCGTTCAGTGTTTTCACCCAGCCACTTTTCTTTCAAAAGTTTCAAGGGACCACGTACCGTGTGGGCAAAAACTAGCTCAGCAGGACTAAACCCCAAAGATTCCTGAACCACCTCCCTGATAGCGAACATCTGCATGTGAACCCCTTCATCCCAGTCCTTATCAAACTCCAGACAATAAGTGCGTAGCATAGTTTTTAATGTCTGATGAAAACGCTCAAGTGCACCCTGACACTCAGGATGGTACGCGCTGGAATAACAATGTTTGATTTTTAGCTGCTTCAATACCTGAGAAAAAACACGTGACATAAAATTTGATCCCTGGTCTGTTTGTACAACTTTTGGCAAACCAAACAAAGAAAAAAATTTCGTCAGGGCCTTAACAACCACAGGAGTAGTGATCTTACGCAAAGGAAACACCTCTGGAAATCGAGTGGACGCACACATCACTGTCAACAAAAACTTATTACCAGTTTTTGTACGAGGAAGTGGACCCACGCAGTCAACCAAAACACGCTCAAATGGATCACACACTACAGGAATAGGATATAGAGGAGCAGGAGGAATGGTCTGGTTGGGTTTCCCAGCTACCTGACATACATGACAAGACTTGCAATGACGTGAAACATTCCTCTTCAGCCCAGGCCAAAAGAAATGTCTCAAAATACGATTGTAAGTTTTCTTGACCCCCAAATGACCAGCAAGAGGATTATCATGTGCTAGGTTTAAAATTTCTGATCTATATGGGCCTGGAATCACAACTTGAGACACCACACTCCAGTCATCTGCAGCCGAAGCACTCAATGGCGTCCATTTACGCATGAGTAAACCATCCCTCACAAAATAACCCGCTGACAAAGACTCCACTTTCTCTCCAGACACTGCAGTTTCAAACAAAGGGGACAAAGTAGCGTCATTTCTTTGCCTGGATATTAACTGATCACGAGACAGGGACAAATTTACCCCCTCAGGCAAAGTTTCTGCACTCAAATCACCACTCTCAGCAGACCCCGGAACACACAAGTGAACCTCACCAGGATCACAAAGAAAACTGTCACTTAAGTCAACATCTTTCTCCTCATTTCTATACATAGAGCGAGTAACAGCACAAGATGTGAAAACCTTGGGAAACTTCTGAGCCAGCTCATCTGGAGACTGCCTAACCGGGATCGGCGTCACTTCAGGTGTAACCAGAACCTTTCCACCAGCCAAATCGTTCCCCATTAAAAAAGAAACCCCCTTAATCGGGAAACTAGAACACACCCCCACAACCACTTCCCCTGAAAAAAGATCTGACTCAACCGAGATCCTATGCAAAGGCACGTATATGCCCTGCATGCCAAACCCCAACACTGGAGCATCAGAACCCACAGCACAGTCATCACTCAATGGCAAAACTCCCTCCATAATAAAAGACTGGGAGGCAGCCGTGTCCCGTAGCATCTTCACAGAAACTCCAAAACTGTTACCAGGCAAGGAAACAACCCCAGCCATGACAAATGGTGCAAAATCTGCCAGCTCACTGGACCTTTCAGCCACCACAGTTTCGTCTATGATTTCATCGAGTTTATTTACCAAAGCTACCGATATTGTATTTCGCCTTTTCAAAACAGGACAGCCTGCCACAATATGTCCCATTTTCTTACAGTAGAAACACATCACATTATCCTTGTCCTTCAAATCCTTATCAGCATCTAATGAACCTGAACTGCCACCCTGAGACACACCAGCCAGACTTTTAGCATTATCCCTCCCTTCATCATTTGTAGCAAAATGCCTGTTAGTATAACTGAAAGGACGATCCACAAAAACAGCCTTGTGAGAAAGGACATACTCGTCGACTAACACAGCAGCTTTAAAAACATCACTCACTTTGTGTTCACTCAAGTAAGTTGACACTCTCTCTGAGAGACAGTTTTTAAAATCCTCCATTAAAATCAACTGTTTAAGTTGCTCAAAATTGTCAACCCCGTTAGATGTACACCAGCGATCAAAAAGAGCCTCCTTCTCCCCAGCAAATTCAACATAAGTCTGAAGACCCTGCTTTTTTAACCTTCGAAACTTTTGACGGTACGCTTCTGGCACCAGCTTGTACGCTCTAAGCACAGCAGCTTTTACTTCGTCAAAATCCCTACTGTCTTCCGTCGGAAGTGATGCGTAAACTCTCTGTGCTTTACCACTGAGGACACACTGTAACAACAACGTCCACACATCTTTCGGCCACTTCAGTGCAGAAGCCACCCGCTCAAACAAGATGAAATACTGGTCAACATCTTTTTCATCAAAAGGAGGGACTAAGCGGATGTTTTTACTCACATCAAAATCTGTGGACCTTGCAGAACCCTGAGAAGAAACACCAAGCTCTATTTCACGCATGCGAATTGTCGTCTGCTGTTCAATCTTTTTCATTTCAATATCATACATCATTTCCTTTTCTTTCAAAGCCAAACGCTGTAACTCAACATCCAGTTCTTTAAGTCTTACTGCCTCATCAGTTTGACCAAACCGCTCAGGAGACTTTGGAGCCTTCTGTAACTGCGGCAAAACACCTTTATCAATCAAGGCAGTGTATAACTCCGCCTTGATAGTTTGTTTCCTAGATTGTTTTGAAGCAGGTACCTCATAGTGGTCAGCAATTAACAGGAGACTATCCTTAGTACACTGATGGAACACCTCTAAGGTAGGAGATTCAACAAACTGCTCCAACTCAAACTCCATCTTCAAGAGAGCAAAACTACAACCACACACACACACTACTGCAACCAGCCTTAAACAGCAAACTACTGACTTACCAATTTACTGCACACCAAATCACAAGTTGCAGTCAAATCACAAGCATTTCCAAAAAACCAACAAAACTGTGTACACAAAGTTACCAACACACAAAAGGCAACACACAGTACAAATGCCCAAAAGCACAAGTTACCTAAGACATCCAGCTTAACACAGGCCTACTGCCACTAAGCCACCAAATCTGGATGCCACATAAACCACACTGAAAACTTCAAAAGTCTTCAGAAAGTTTGGACGAGCCCCCAAATTATGTTACGGCCCCTTACAGGCTCAATAAAGAGGTCGAACATAATTACCAGAAGTCAAGTAGTTGCGTTTATAAAAAATTAGTTTATTCCTAAACAAACAAAAATGAACTCCAAACCACAAAACAACAATTCCTAACAAATGATGATGAGCCAGCAAAAGAAACAAAGGAAGGGAAAGAGACATAGACCAACCCACAAAGGGCCGTCAGATCTGGGCTCTTCCCTCTACCCTAACCAGGTAAACAACCAACTAAACCTATCAGAAACAAAACCGGAAAAAAACATGACAACTGGACCCATCAGAATTAAAGTAGAAATGATAATAAACAACACAGGCTGCTGCTGCTGCTGCTGCTGCTGCTGCTGCTGCTGACGGATGGTGGAAGAGAGAGTGAACCAGGCTCCAACCTCCTCATTTTAAAGCTCCCCCCAATCAGCCTGACTGAGTTCACCTGTGGGGACAAAGAAACAAACAGATTGTTAATATCATTTATGACCAGCAGGGGGGGAGGATGTAACAAGCGCACACGGCACTTCCTGCCGTAGGGGGGGGGGGGTTGTTACCATGGTAACCTGTCACAGCAGCAGTAGCAGCTCTGCTCTTTCCTGTTTATTGTGGCCCAAAAGAAGATTACATTATATAATATTATTAAATACAAATATTATAATATTAATATTATATAATAATATTATTATACTTAATATTATACTTATGACATATACGTATCACTTAGCAACCAAACACCGCTGCATTGCATTGTGGGAAGTTTCTGCTCGGCTAGTGTCCATCAATCCATGAGTATGGATAGTACATACTATTGAGTATGGATAGTACATACTACTGAGTATGGATAGTACATACTATTGAGTATGGATAGTACATACTATTGAGTATGGATAGTACATACTACTGAGTATGGATAGTACATACTATTGAGTATGGATAGTACATACTACTGAGTATGGATAGTACATACTACTGAGTATGGATAGTACATACTATTGAGTATGGATAGTACATACTACTGAGTATGGATAGTACATACTAGTGAGTATGGATAGTACATACTACTGAGTACATTTTAATGTTTCGGACGCACTAAAAAATCTCGCACACTCATTTTGCTACTCATTAGGAGGAAGTTTGGGATTTCGGACGCAGCGATTGTCTATGAGAGCTGCTACCATTCATTGTAAATGACAGTTTGCTGCACTCTGACGCGTCTCTGGCCCCGCCCCCAGTATGTTGGCCCCGCCCACCCTCTAACCTTTGTCTCTGGCCCCGCCCACCCCTCTAACCTTTGTCTCTGGCCCCGCCCCCAGTATGTTGGCCCCGCCCACCCTCTAACCTTTGTCTCTGGCCCCGCCCACCCCTAACCTTTGTCTCTTGCTCCGCCCCCAGGAGTTCGTGGAGAGCAGCCGGCGGTTGGAGCGCGCGGCGGAGCGTGGGCGGAGCCGGGTGAAGGAGGCGGAGATGAAGCCCATGGTGAGTGAGTGCGGAGGGGGCGTGGCTAGCCCGGAGGGGGCGGGGCCGGGGGGCCAGGGCGGGGAGTGGGCGGAGCTCCAGGAGTTCCAGGTGTACTACCTGCTGGTGGGCGTCCTGGTGGACTGGGCGCTGGCGGAGCCGCGGGACTTGGTGCTGGTGCTCAGCGAGGACGTGCTGCTCTTCCTGCTCGTGTACCTGCCGGCCTCCACCCTCTTCCTGGTGGTGGCGCTGCTGCGGGCGCCAGGCCCCGCCCCCCTCGCTGCAGGCCCCGCCCCCCTCGCCAAAGCCGCCCAAGCCGCCGGCTCCGCCGCCATCGCTAGCTGACGCAGCCGCGCCTTCGCCTTCATCTCCATCATCACCATCATCATCATCATCATCATCATCATCATCATCACCATCATCATCCTCACCTTCATCATCATCAGAATCTCTGGGACTGAACTTTGTGTTTCTGATCCATTTTTTTACTTTTGTAACTTTTTTTACTCCCGTTTTTTTTATAAAAGTGTCGTTTCTGCAGCTCCGTGTCCGAGTGTCTGTTTGTTTATGCTAAAGGAGGAACGAGGACCCAGCAGACAGGCCTGTGGCCCCGCCCCCTTGGCCTCTGGCCCCGCCCCTGGTCATGTGGCCCCGCCCCCTGGCCCGTAACTGAGCTAGCTGAGGCTAACTGAGCTAGCTGAGGCTAACTGAGCTAGCTGAGGCTAACTGAGCTAGCTGAGGCTAACTGAGCTAGCTGAGGCTAACTGAGCCTGGGCTATGGGGGTATAAATTGTGAGGAAAACTGAAATTCCTGCTCGGTAAAGTGACAAAATATGAAGAATAATTCTAGAATAGAATAGAATAGAATAGAATAGAATAGAATAGAATAGAAGACTTTATTGATCTCCCAGAGGAGAAATTCAGTCGTGCAGCCAAAACACACACACACTTTATACAATTTTTTTTAAATAGAAATAACCAATAAGTTAAATAATAAAAAGAGCGATATAAAAAGTAGAAAAAGAGTATGTACAAGAGAGAAAAAAATAGTAAACACCAAAAAAAAAAAAAGAAAAGGATAATATTTACAAAAAAATTACAAATATTTTCAAAAATACTTGAGGTATTTGAGTTAATATAATAATAATAATAATAATAATAATAATAATAATAATAATAATAATAATAATAATAATAATAAATAACTTCATAAGAACTAAATTTGAAAAGAAAAAACAGGAATTATATCATGGAGGCAAAAATAATCTGAGGGTTTAAATGTGCATCATTACAAAAACCGTTGTTACTTACCTGAAGGCCCCGCCCCCCGGGCTGTGGCCCCGCCCCTTGACCTCTGGCCCCGCCCCTTGACCTCTGGCCCCGCCCCTTGACCTCTGGCCCCGCCTCCTGTCTGCTGGGTCCTCCTCCCCTCCCTGTGGCTAACGTGGATTTACAGTCTGAGGTTCCATGTGGTACCAGGACCGCGGGTCGGGTCCTGGTCCTGGTCCCGGGTCGGGTCCTGGTCCCAGTCCTGGTCCCAGTCCTGGTCCCGGGGGGGGTCGGGGGGAACAGAACCAATCAGGGCCCCAGGTCCCGGGTCGGGCCCCGGTCCCGGGTCCTGGGGGGGTCGGGGGGAACAGAACCAATCAGGTTCCCAGGTTCCGGGTTTAGAGATGGAGACCAGGTTCTGGTTCTGCCAGGAGGTGAACCGGTTCCGTCTTTAGAGGTTCAGGCCCGGCAGGATCCAGGACCGGTGGGGGTGACGGGTATAGGTGGGGGTGATGGGTACAGGTGGGGGTGATGGGTACAGGTGGGGGTGATGGGTACAGGTGGGGGTGATGGGTATAGGTGGGGGTGATCGGTATAGGTGGGGGTGACGGGTACAGGTGGGGGTGATGGGTACAGGTGGGGGTGACGGGTACAGGTGGGGGTGACGGGTATAGGTGGGGGTGATGGGTATAGGTGGGGGTGATGGGTACAGGTGGGGGTGATGGTTATAGGTGGGGGTGATGGGTACAGGTGGGGGTGATGGGTACAGGTGGGGGTGACGGGTACAGGTGGGGGTGACGGGTATAGGTGGGGGTGATGGGTACAGGTGGGGGTGACAGGTATAGGTGGGGGTGATGGGTACAGGTGGGGGTGACAGGTATAGGTGGGGGTGATGGGTACAGGTGGGGGTGATGGGTACAGGTGGGGGTGATGGGTACAGGTGGGGGTGATGGGTACAGGTGGCCGTCGTCTGCGTAGAGGATGATGTCACCAGAAACCACCAGGGGGGGGGGGGGCGGGGAGGGGGGTCCTGGTACTGGGTTAGGGGTCTCGGGTTCTGGGGGGTTCTGGTTCAGGAGGTTCTGGTTCTGGTTCAGGTTCTGGTTCAGGTTCTGGTTCAGGAGGTTCTGGTTCTGGTTCTGGAGGTTCTGGTTCAGGTTCTGGTTCTGGTTCAGGAGGTTCTGGTTCAGGAGGTTATGGTTCTGGTTCTGGTTCAGGGGGTTCTGGTTCTGGTTCTGGTTCTGGTTCAGGGGGTTCTGGTTCTGGTTCTGGTTCTGGTTCAGGGGGTTCTGGTTCTGGTTCTGGTTCTGGTTCAGGGGGTTCTGGTTCTGGTTCAGGAGGTTCTGGTTCTGGTTCTGGTTCAGGTTCAGGAGGTTCTGGTTCAGGAGGTTCTGGTTCTGGTTCTGGTTCAGGAGGTTCTGGTTCTGGTTCAGGTTCTGGTTCTGGTTCAGGAGGTTTTGGTTCTGGTTCAGACTGTCATCATCTTCCTCCACTAACATCCATCTTCTGCATCTTCATGCTGCTCACTGCACGGGGGTGGAGCCTAGCGGAGCTCCGGCGCTATCTAGGGGCGCTAGCAAGTAGCTAGGGGCGCTAGCAAGTCTTTAGGGGCACTAGCAAGTCTTTAGGGGCGCTAGTAAGTCTTTAGGGGCGCTAGCAAGTCTTTAGGGGCGCTAGTAAGTCTTTAGGGGCGCTTGCAAGTCTTTAGGGGCGCTTGTAAGTCTTTAGGGGTGCTAGCAAGTCTTTAGGGGCGCTAGCAAGTCTTTAGGGGCACTAGCAAGTCTTTAGGGGCACTAGCAAGTCTTTAGGGGCGCTAGCAAGTCTTTAGGGGTTGCTAGCAAGTCTTTAGGGGTGCTAGCAAGTCTTTAGGGGTGCTAGCAAGTCTTTAGGGGCACTAGCAAGTCTTATGGGGCTCTAGTAAGTCTTTAGGGGCGCTAGTAAGTCTTTAGGGGCGCTAGCAAGTCTTTAGGGGTTGCTATCAAGTCTTTAGGGGTGCTAGCAAGTCTTTAGGGGCACTAGCAAGTCTTATGGGGCGCTAGCAATTCTTTAGGGGTGCTTGCAAGTCTTTAGGGGTGCTAGCAAGTCTTATGGGGCGCTAGCAAGTCTTTAGGGGCGCTAGCAAGTCTTTAGGGGTGCTAGCAAGTCTTATGGGGCACTAGCAAGTCTTTAGGGGCTCTAGTAGGTCTTTAGGGGCGCTAGTAAGTCTTTAGGGGTGCTAGCAAGTCTTTAGGGGCACTAGCAAGTCTTTAGGGGTGCTTGCAAGTCTTTAGGGGTGCTAGCAAGTCTTATGGGGCGCTAGCAAGTCTTTAGGGGTGCTTGCAAGTCTTTAGGGGTGCTAGCAAGTCTTATGGGGCGCTAGCAAGTCTTTAGGGGTGCTTGCAAGTCTTTAGGGGTGCTAGCAAGTCTTATGGGGCGCTAGCAAGTCTTTAGGGGCGCTAGCAAGTCTTTATGGGTGTTAGCAAGTCTTTAGGGGCGCTAGTAAGTCTTTAGGGGCGCTAGCAAGTCTTTAGGGGCGCTAGCAAGTCTTTAGGGGCGCTAGTAAGTCTTTAGGGGCGCTAGCAAGTCTTTATGGGCGCTAGTAAGTCTTTAGGGGCGCTAGCAAGTCTTTAGGGGCGCTTGTAAGTCTTTAGGGGCGCTAGCAAGTCTTTAGGGGTGCTAGCAAGTCTTTAGGGGCGCTAGTAAGTCTTTAGGGGCGCTAGCAAGTCTTTAGGGGCGCTAGCAAGTCTTTAGGGGCGCTAGTAAGTCTTTAGGCGCTAGCAAGTCTTTAGGGGCGCTAGCAAGTCTTTAGGGGCGCTAGCAAGTCTTTAGGGGTGCTAGCAAGTCTTTAGGGGCTAGCAAGTCTTTAGGGGCGCTAGCAAGTCTTTAGGGGCGCTAGCAAGTTTTTAGGGGCGCTAGCAAGTCTTTAGGGGCGCTAGCAAGTCTTTAGGGGCTAGCAAGTCTTTAGGGGTGCTAGCAAGTCTTTAGGGGCGCTAGCAAGTCTTTAGGGGCGCTAGTAAGTCTTTAGGGGCCCTAGTAAGTCTTTAGGGGCTAGCAAGTGTTTAGGGGCGCTAGCAAGTCTTTAGGGGCGCTAGCAAGTCTTTAGGGGCGCTAGCAAGTTTTTAGGGGCGCTAGCAAGTCTTTAGGGGCGCTAGTAAGTCTTTAGGGGCCCTAGTAAGTCTTTAGGGGCTAGCAAGTGTTTAGGGGCGCTAGCAAGTCTTTAGGGGCGCTAGCAAGTCTTTAGGGGCGCTAGCAAGTTTTTAGGGGCGCTAGCAAGTCTTTAGGGGCTAGCAAGTGTTTAGGGGCGCTAGCAAGTCTTTAGGGGCGCTAGCAAGTCTTTAGGGGCGCTAGCAAGTCTTTAGGGGCGCTAGCAAGTTTTTAGGGGCGCTAGCAAGTCTTTAGGGGCGCTAGCAAGTCTTTAGGGGCTAGCAAGTCTTTAGGGGTGCTAGCAAGTCTTTAGGGGCGCTAGCAAGTCTTTAGGGGCTAGCAAGTCTTTAGGGGCGCTAGTAAGTCTTTAGGGGCCCTAGTAAGTCTTTAGGGGCTAGCAAGTGTTTAGGGGCGCTAGCAAGTCTTTAGGGGCGCTAGCAAGTCTTTAGGGACCTCCAGGAACCTGTTGTCTGACGTCCACAATGCTGCGTAACAAACCCCAGAAAGTGCCGTCCTCTTCTTCAGGCTCCGCCCCCTGATCTCCCATGATGCCTTGCTCTAACCGCGGTGCCGCTGCCGCTGTGCTACGTCTAACCTTGTAACCTTGTTTCCTGTTTCAGGCTCCGGGGACGAGTTCAGCTTGACCAAACGCAGCCGCTGGGACTCAAAGAGACATTCCAGAAGTTTATTTTTACCGACGTGTAACATGTTTACTAAGTTTCACTCCAGGGAAAGATATTTTACTAGTAACCAGTTAACCAGTTAACCGCTAACCAGTTAACCGTTAACGAGCACTTTATACCGGCGCTGCAGTTTCAACCGGCTGATGCATCTTTTCCTAGTGATGTCTTTTTTACCAACTCACTGAACTCATCGCCGCTAGCGCCGACCGTGCTAACCGCGCCGACCGCGCTCACGCTTGTTGCTAACGGGGCCGGGTGGAGCTGTTGCCATGGAGACCGTCCAGGGTTTCCAGCAGAGGAGGCCGCCGACACCCGGAGCCACGCCCCCAGGAGGACAGTGGGCGGAGCTTCCCGCTGCGGTGGGCGGAGCGAAGACAGTCAGCAATAACTGCATCATGTGACCACAACAAGTCTTCCGAGGAGGTCGTTACCCCGAGGAACCGCCGCCCGGCGCCGGCGGACCAAGCTCCAAACCAGCCCCTCGTGTTGGCCCTCCGGCCGCCCTGCCGCCCTCTGATTGGCCCTCCGGCCGCCCTGCCGCCCTCTGATTGGCCCTCCGGCCGCCCTGCCGCCCTCTAATTGGCCGAGGCGGGACCCGGCGCCGCCCCCCCAGACTTTACTGTTTAGAGACTAGTTTGGTCTGTTTCCTCTGAACAAGTGTCTCATGAATCTCTTTCAGAAGTACTTTCGCCGCCGGCGCCGGGTCTAGGCGGCGCCGCGGACCTGCGCGGGGAAGCTAGCCCAGCTAGCGCTTGACCGTCTCTCCTCTGGATTTCCTGAAACCCTGTGGAGTGATGCTGCTAACAGCTGCAATAACCGAAGCGGCAACGGCGGCGGCATGCAGACCGTTCTCCCGACACCGAACCAGAACCAGGACCCTGGAAGGCTACGTTTCCAGCGGGCGGGGGCTAAACACGAGAGACGACGAAACGAAGAAGAAACTTCCCTGTTAAAGTATCGAAGTCGGTTCGGCCACGTTTGAGTTCGTTATTTCCAATAAACTCCTAATACTACGTTGGAGTTAGCCGGTTCCAGTAAATATGCTAATGCTACTTTAGAGTTAGCTGGTTCCAGCTAACTCGTGTAGCTACATTGGAGTTAGCTGGTTCCAGTAAATGCGCTAATGCTACTTTAGAGTTAACTGGTTCCAGCTAACTCGTGTTGCTACATTGGAGTTAGCTGGTTCCAGTAAATGCGCTAATGTTACTTTAGAGTTAACTGGTTCCAGCTAACTCGTGTTGCTACATTGGAGTTAGCTGGTTCCAGTAAATGCGCTAATGCTACTTTAGAGTTAACTGGTTCCAGCTAAGTCGTGATGCTACGTTGGAGTTAGCTGGTTCTAGTAAATATGCTAATGCTACTTTAGAGTTAGCTGGTTCCAGCTAACTCGTGTTGCTACGTTGGAGTTAGCTGGTTCTAGTAAATATGCTAATGCTACTTTAGAGTTAGCTGGTTCCATTTAACTCGTGATGCTACGTTGGAGTTAGCTGGTTCCAGTAAATACGCTAATGCTATGTTTGAGTTAGCTAGTTCCAGTAAACTTGCGATGCTACGTTGGAGTTAGCTGGTTCCAGTAAATGCGCTAATGCTACGTTAGTTAGCTGGTTCTAATAAAACAACTAATGCTACTTTAGAGTTAGCTGGTTTCAGTAAACGTGCTAATGCTACTTTAGAGTTAGCTGTTTCCAGTAAAGGTGCTAATGCAACTTTAGAGTTAGCTGTTTCCAGTAAACGTGCTAATGCTACTTTAGCATTAGCTGTTTCCAGTAAATGCGCTAATGCTACTTTAGCATTAGCTGTTTCCAGTAAATGCGCTAATGCTACGTTGGAGTTAGCTGGTTCCAGTTAACTCATGATGCTACAGTGGCATTAGCTGCTCAGGAAGCGGACCTAAACCAGCTAGCTCTCCTGAACTAGAACGGTCCGCTGTAACATGTTGGAGCTAAAAGATCACGTTAACCGCACGCAGCAGCTACGCTCATTGTTAGCATTCCGGCGCGTCTCCTGCGGCGCGCGAGGGTTCGGTCGCGTCGGGAAAGTTCCAGGGCCGGATCCCGAAACCGCGCTGACTCTGTTCCGCTCTCTGGAAACGTAGCTTCACCTTTAGCTCGTGACCTTCACTAAGCCACGCCCCCTCATCGCCCAACCGTCTCCATGGAAACGTACGTCCGGGGTGGGAAGGGCCTCCTGACGGCGAGTTCATGCACATCGACCAATTGCACTAAAGATCGACGCTAGCATCGGTTTACCGCGGCTAACTGCTAAACGCTAACCTGGGCTTCAGGGTGAAGGGCATGCTGGGAAAACTAGCCGGAACCAGATCAATATTTAAAGTGTAAAAACAACCGTCCTCTAAGACGACGCCCCCTGAATTAACCCCAACCGCAGGAAGACGAGCAGAAACACAGGATTTCAAAATAAAACGGCCCCCTTTCATAGTAAAAGCACACTGAACCTCTGGAGGCGGAAACACAAACTCTGACGTGGTTTTAACTTTATTTTTAATCGACAGCGAGTTTTCAAACCGTCGCTGTGGCAGTACCGCCTCTGACCACATGGGGGCGTGGCCATCGCTGCTGATGTCATCAGGCGTCGCCAGCTGCCGTCTCCTTGGTAACAGCTAAACCACTCGGGGGGGCGTGGCCTGAGAGCCCCGAGGTTCTGATTGGGGGAGGAGCTCCGTCAAGGGTGACTCAGGCTAGCTGAGGCTAACTGAGCCAGCTAACATGACATCTTCCTCAGGCTAACTGAGCTAGCTAATGTGAAATCTTCCTTAGGCTAGCTGAGGCTAACTGAGCTAGCTAACATGAAATCTGCCTCAGGCTAACTGAAGTTAATTGAGCTAGCGAAGGCTAACTGAGCTATCTGAGGCTAATTGAGCTAGTTGAGGCTAACTGAGCTAGCTAACATGAAATCTGCCTCAGGCTAACAGAGCTAGCTATAACTACAGCTAGCGAAGGCTAATTGAGCTAGCGAAGGCTAACTGAGCTAGCGAAGGCTAACTGAGCTAGCTATAACTACAGCTAGCGAAGGCTAACTGAGGTAGCGCAGGCTAATCGAGCTAGCGAAGGCTAACTGAGCTATCGAAGGCTAATCAGGCTAGCGCAGGCTAACTGAGCTAGTGCAGGCTAACTGAGCTAGCGCAGGCTAACACAATTTAGTGTCAGGTCAAACATTTCTGGGGGTCAAAAATGTGAGGAAAACTGAAATTCCAGCTCGGTAAAGTGACAAAATATCCAAAATAATTATATAATATTATATTATAATGATTATAATAATTAACTTCATAAAAACTCACTTTGAAAAGAAAAAAAAACAGGAAAATCAGGGAGGCAAAAATAAATCTGAGGGTTAAAAAGTGTAAATGTGTAACTTTACAAAGACCATTTGTACTTAGGCTACCTGAGGGCCCCCTGCCCCCACCCCCCACCCCCCCGACCTGAGGCCCCCAGGAGTCCCGGAGGCCCCTAGTTCCTCCCCGGTAGTCCCCCACCCCCCGCGGCGCCCGGACCGCAGCAGATGAAGGGCGCCGCCGTAGACCAGCTGAAGTAGAACCAGTTGCATGTCCGTGTTCTGCAGCGGGACTCGGCCGTGAGGCCCCCGGGATCGGAGCCCCCTCGCCGGGATCGGGCCGGAGCCCCGCCCCAGTCCCCGCTCTGGAGCCCCGCGCCGGGACCGGGACCCCGGAACCCCCGAGGCCGGGATCGGAGCCACCTCGCCGGGATCGGGCCGGAGCCCCGCCCCGGTCCCCGCTCTGGAGCTCCGGTCCCAGCTCTGGAGCTCCGGTACCCGCTCCGGTCCGGCCGTCAGGTGGAACACGAGTGTTTAGCTTTTTCTCTGCAGTAACAAAGTCCGTTTGTAACATTGAAGAACTCCTTCTTTGGTTCTCGGTTGGTTTTTATATCATTTCTTATGTATATTTGTTTTTTAAGAAAAGTAATAAAATGCAAAAGTTTGGACCCGAGTCTGTCTTCTTTGGTTGGGTTCTGACGTCACCTCCAGTTTATTTGCCATTGTACATTTGTTAAGGAACATAGGAATTATTTTGCAGAAGACACTCAGAGTACAATCTAAAAACTTTTTAAACATTTAAAAACTAAAACAGGAAATAAAAAAGAATAAATAATAAATATCAGACCCTCCACCTGAGCATGTCTCCCGTTTCCCTGTCGGTTTTCAATAAACAGGTAAGTTAGTCAAGACTGATGCTAATTCTCACTGTAGCAGGGAAGAAACTCACGTGTGTATTTATGTGTGTGTATAATATATATATATATATATATATATATATATATATATATATATATATATATATATATATATATATATATATATATATATATGTATATATATATATATATATATATATGCACACATATATGAACACCTCCCCATTTGTTTCAATGAAAAAGGTGTGTCCAAACATTTGGTCTACTGTATATATATATATATATATATATATATATATATATATATATATATATATATATATATATATATATATATATATATATATATATATATATATATATATATAAAAATATATATGTATAGAAGTTAGATTTATTTTTGGAAAAGAATCACTTGCTGAGTGAGAGTCAGTATTGGGTTTCGAACTGCAGCAATGGCACTAACGAAAATAATGGAAGAAATAACAACAACATTTGATAACAAAAAATATACAATTGGGGTTTTTATCGATTTAAAAAAGACGTTTGATTCAATAAATCATGACATTTTAATTTCAAAACTACATAATTATGGTGTGAGAGGAATTGCTTTGGATTGGTTAAGTAGTTATTTACAAAATAGAAAACTGTTCAGCTGGAGGGTTCTAAATCTGAATGTCTGAGGACAGAATGTGGAGTCCCACAAGGATCTGTTTTGGGACCTAAACTTTTTATTTTATACATTAATGATATTTGTGAAGTTTCAAAGACTCTACAGTTTGTCTTATTTGCAGATGATACACATTTTTTTTGTTCTGGGGATGATTTGAGGCTTATCGCTGAAAATATCACCAATGAAATGGTTAAACTTAAAAGTTGGTTTGATAAAAATAAGCTTTTGTTAAATCTGAAAAAAACTAAATTTATGGTTTTTACAAATCGAAAAAAGGATGAAATTGCACTTTCATTTGCAGGAGAGAGCATTGAGAGAGTGTCTGTGTTTAGGTTTTTGGGTATTATTTTAGACGACAAGCTGACATGGAAAAACCATAATATATATATATATATATATATATATATATATATATATATATATATATATATATATATATATATATATATATATATATTTTTGAATAAGGTTAAGTTTATTTTGAATACTAACACACTAAGAACTCTGTATTGTACATTTATCTAAATGATTGTGTGGAAGTGTGGGGTAATACCTATGTAAGTAACATTTCTCCTCTGTTTATGCTACAGAAAAGAGCAATGAGAGTCATTCACAGAGAACCAGCAAACACAATTATTTATTTCGTCAGGTTTATTGAAAATAGTGGATATAGTTGAAATTCAAACTTTAAAAATAATGTTTAAAGCAAAACATGGATTGTTACCAGAACAGTTACAAAATGTGTTCAGATTGGAGGACGAGGACAACAGACTTAAACTTGATTTCAAACATACTTTTGCAAGGCTAAACATAAAACAAATGTGTATTTCTGTTACAGGTGTAAAATTATGGCATGGACAAAGCAAGGAACTGAAAAGTTGCACAAGTTTGTATCAGCTGAAGAAAATGTTTAAAAAAGAAAAGATAAGTGCCTACAAAAAAGAAGGAGAAAGAGAAAAAAATAGAAGAGTGGTATTTTTGTTTGTTTCCTTGTTATAAATATGTGTATAGATAGATTGGTGTTCAGTAAGTCAACGAAATTGTATTAACAGAGAGGGGCAGGTATCATAAGTTTTCTTCTCCCTGCTCCTTTTCTTTCTTACTTCATGGCATTTTGTACATTATTAAGAAGATATATGGAATGGAATATGGAAGATATGGAATAAATGAAATGTATGTATATATATATATATATATATATATATATATATATATATATATATATATATATATATATATATATATATATATATATATATATATATATATATATATATATATATATATATATAGGTTAGGTTTAGGTCAGGTTAAGGCCAGTTTTAGTTTAGGTTAAGGCGGTTTGGAGGATACTGGTATGTAAAATCCTGCAGAATAAGCAGAAGAAAAGGAAACCAACCTTTATCCTAATCCTGTCCAAACTGGTTTACCTTGTTCTTTTCAGGTGTTTTTATTTTCCAGAGCGGATCATGCTACACCCCCGTATCCCATAATATTCACTCATTCATCCTGAAATAAGTAGTAGTAGTACAAACACGTCCAGCTACTAAGACCTGGAAAGGTGGAAGAAGGGATTCCATGACACTTTTGAGGTGAACTGGTTTATCTACGTCTGAAAAACCTCATGAAAGAGTCAAAGGTTTGGTGATAATTAGCAGGTTTTTAATTACAAGCTTTTCATTACAGGATTATGTGACATTCTGAAGAGAAAACCGTGAAAAACAACCGTTTCCTGTTGTCATTGAACCAATCACAACTTTACATACTTTACACTTAATACAATTTTGAACATGTAGAGAGAGAGCGACCTCTGGTGGGCGTTGGTGGAACTGCACCTGCAGTCTAGTTTAGTTTAGTATATTTACACATAAAACAGAACCTGCATAAACAATAAAAACAATGGTCAAATGAAGCATTTGTGCAGGAGAGGTGGAAAACAAAAAGGCTCATGAAAATGCCTCCCCTTTATTAAACAAACATAATATTTAATAACTAACTGAGGGCTCCTATGGGGGGGTCCCGGGTTGGCCGCCCCCTTCAGAGGGTGGCTATGGACATTTTGGAGCTGCCGTTTACTTCCAGGGGGAGTCAATACGTCCTGGTTGTGGAGGACTACTTCACCAAGTTCGTGGCACTGTACGCTCTGCCAAATCAGACGGCACACACGGTGGCTCACTGCCTGTTTGAGGACTATGTGCTGGTGCACGGGGTGCCAGAAGTCCTGCATAGCGACCAGGGTCGCCAATTTGAAGCAGAGATAATCCAGAGACTCTGCCAGCTGCTTGGAATAAAGAAGATGCGTACCACTGCCTATAACCCCAAGTCCGATGGCATGGTCGAGCGACATAACAGGACTTTGATTGACCAGCTGGCTAAGATGTTGATTTCCCACGGGGGTGAGTGGGACACGTATGTGAAGCAGGTCGCCTTTGCATATAACACTTCCAAACACACCAGCACCATGTTCACCCCGTTCTACCTCATGCATGGGCGCGAGGCCCGAGTGCCTGCTGATGTGCTGGTGCCCTCTAGAGTCCCGGACTGCCGGGGCTCTGGGCTCTTGTTGGACTACGTTTCATCATTGGCAGAGCGGCTGGAGTTGGCTTTCAGTGCGGCCCGGCTTAATGCAGTGGAGGCTCATGAGAGACAGAAACTGAATAATCTCACGGTGAGCCGTACTAAGCTGGCGCCGCACTGGAAGGGTCCATACAGAGTCGTGCAGGTGCTGGTCTGTGGTGGAGAGGCAGCCCTAACATACCGCATCATTAATCCGATGGACTTGTTGGAGTGAGCCCAGGTGGTTCATCATGACAGGCTGAAGCCGTACACCTTACCTCTGCCTGCACAAGCTGCGCTGGCCTCCCCTCCCACCTTTGGGAGTCCTCCTGCCGTGGGGGTGTCGCCTGTCCCTCAGGCAGGGGAGTTGGACTATGGACTGAGGGGGGACTCTTTGGAACCTGTGCCCGGGCGGTCTCGCAGGGGGAGAGTGGTGCGACAGCCGTAGCATCTTCGGGACTTTGTCATGTTCTGAGGTTCCGGTGTTCTAGCCCAGGAGATGTGTTAAAAAAAAAAAGTGAAGTAAGCCTGTCCTAACTGCATGCGAGCGTCCGACTGTTGCGTCGCACTGCGTGGCATCGGACTCGCTCTGTCCACACTGAACGCGTTATCGGCCCCACGTTCTACTACGTTCTTTTTTTTTCCAAGTAGTACCTTCCAATAGTAGTAGTAGTAATAGTAGTAGCAGTAGTAGTAGTAGTAGTAGTAGTACCAGTAGTGCCAGTTTTAGTACTAGTTGAAGTACCAGTTGTAGTACCAGTTTTAGTACCAGTTGTAGTACCAGTTGTAGTACTAATTGTAGAACCAGTTGTAGTACTAGTTGTAGTACTAGTTGTAGTACCAGTTGTAGTACCAGTTGTAGTACTAGTTGTAGTACTAGTTGTAGTACCAGTAGTACCAGTTGTAGTACCAGTTGTAGTACTAGTTGTAGTACCAGTTGTAGTACCAGTTGTAGTACTAGTTGTAGTACTAGTTGTAGTACCAGTTGTAGTACCAGTTGTAGTACCAGTTGTAGTACCAGTTGTAGTACTAGTTGTAGTACCAGTCGTAGTACCAGTTGTAGTACCAGTTGTAGTACCAGTTGTAGTACTAGTTGTAGTTATCGGTCCCACGTTCTACTACGTTCTTTTGATTGACAGCTGAGACTCACCTTTTAAAAGGCTGATTTTTGGTGCCGCGTTACACCAACGCAGACCTTACGGCGTAGGGTACGCGGCGCACTCACCGAACGGTGCGC